>NC_072475.1:93356368-93638868 GCF_027574615.1 Eptesicus fuscus | reverse complement strand
AACTCAATTAATTAAATACCTTCAACATTTTAAACAAAATTCATAAATTTAATATATTCAATTTCTTCTTAAGTATTTCTATTGTCTATTTAACAATAAAACCTTCCTGAATACTTAAAATAATTCTTATAAATATAATATGGTAAGATAAACCTAAGTTCTCCTAAATGTTATATCGAATATGAATTTGTAAATTTATATTAATTTCTCAATTGCACTTAGTAAAATTATAATTATATAATTAATAAATTTGACTATTAAAATGTCAAAAATTTAAAATAAATCACAAGTGCTTAAGTAGAAAATATACATCATTTCTAAACTTAACACAAAAATATTAACATAATAGCATTTTTTTTAAATTCATTTTCATACTAAATTCTGAATCTCTCAAGAGGTAATAATACTGACTCATTACCAAAATTATGATCCTAAAAAATGTTCACCTCCTGAAGTAAAATTTGGGGGCATTCTTAGGTTATTTATTGCTCAAAGACCAATCTGGACTATCTACACTAATAAAAGGGTAATATGTAAATTAGTCAGGACGCCATCACAGTAGCCACTGAACAGCAGGCTTCGTGGAGCAACCAGGCAGGCAGGGTGGTTAGTGAGGGACGACCAAATGACTGGACAGCAGGCTGCATGGGGCGACCAGGCCAGCAGGGGTGTTAGTGAGGGATGACCAAATGACTGAACAGCAGGCTGCATGGAGCAACCAGTCCAGCAGGGGGGGGAGTGAGGAGTGACCAGGCCGGCAGAGGGGGCACTGAGGGGAAACCAGGCTGGCAGAGGGGGCAGTTGGGGATGACCAGGCTTGCAGGGGGGGCAATTGGGGGCGACCAGGCCAGCAGAGGGGGACAGTGAGAGGCAATCAGTCAGGCAAGGGGCCAGTTATGGGCGATCAGGTAGGCAGGCAGGTGAGCAGTTAGGAACCAGCGGTCCCGGATTGTGAGAGGGATGTCCGACTGCCGGTTAAGTCCTGATACCTGGGATCAGGCCTAAATCGGCAGTTGGACATCTCCGGAGGTTTCCTGGATTGGAGAGGGTGCAGGCTGGGCTGAGGGTCCTCCCCCCTCCCCATGCATGAATTTCGTGGACCAGACCTCTACTAATTCATAATTATGAACATCAGCACAATTTTTCTCATGACCCTAACTGCCATGCTGAGCCACTCAATGTCATTATAATATGGACTAATGAACAGCAACAACAACAAAAAAGTGGATGGTCACATCTCCATTTTTGAGTCATCATTATCACCTAATTTTCAAATAAATCTAGGATCTGTAAATCCAACTCTATGGTCTCTAATACCTGATTGCATTTAAGTCATATACTTATGCTTCATTGATTGTTTTGTCATTTTATCTATCCAAGCCTTATGAATAATGTTAAGTTGAATTCTGTGTTTCCCAAAGCTTTGACTAGCTTTGCAGTTATAATGCCGAAGTCATTTTCCCAAGAAAGAACCTACTCAAGAGTCTATGCTGCACACTAATAGTCTATGATTTGGGCAACACCTTGGAATCCATAGCCGCCTGCTGTTGGGAATGACACTGCCTCACCAGGCTTCCACCGTAAAGTCCAGAGGACTGAAGTATAGTTTGAAGATCTCCAAATTCCCAGGGCCCATTCCTGTTTCGGCCAGAAAGGTAACTGACAATATCTATCTCTCAGAAATGCATTGTTAAATGTTAAAATTATCTAGGCCTTAATTTTTTAGAAAGTAGTGCCATCAAGAACAGCAAGCAGTTTTGAAATGCATGTGTCTAGTCAGGAGAGAGTGGTTGTCAAGGCTCTGGAATCAGATCGCCTGGGTTAAAATCCTGATTCTGACAATTACTAATTATATGATGGTGAATAGTTTTAGGATAAACTAGTTTATCTACAACACATTGATTAGCTCACTGTTTCAGTTTTCACATCTTTAAAATGGGATATAATAGTGTCTACTGAATAGAGTATAATAAGGGTTAATTTAGATGACTGCATATTAGAATCACCTGAGTTGATTTTTGAAGCAATCACAGGCTCTCCAACAGAATTTCACATTAATTCCACCTTAATTCAACGAGGCCAGAATCTCTAAAGGTGGAGACCTAGATAATGCTAATAAAGTGTGGATATTGGTGACTTGTTTGTGCTTATAATATTTTATTTTTATTGTGTAGCTCTAGACCAAATTTATCTCTGAACTTTGGCTTTGTCATCAGTGGTAATGCATGTAAGCAGAAAATAACTCAAGCAAATAGTTATTTCTTTTAGACTCTACCAAGTAGACTTGGACAAAAACCTGATATTCTACTCTAAATTGGCCTACAGCCCTCATTTTCTGCTCTCCTGCCCATCTTCTGGATTATTTTCTACATTATGTGTGCATGTATACTTTCTAAGTAAACTGGAAGAGGCAATCATTTATATACTGCTTTCTGTGGGAGCACATTTCAAATCTTTCAGAGTCTCTAGGTGGAGACATAAACTTTCCTTGAGTATTTGGATTGCTATTCATGGAACCTGAATAATAGTAATAGCTGTGCCATACATTCGGTGTGATCCGGGTACAAGAAGGTGTCCTAGAATACTCAGCAAAGTTTTATCATTTGTGATAATGGTGGATTCTTGATCTATCCCTGGCTCTTGCTCTCCCACTTCCATTGTCATCATCTCCATTTGCTTAGGAATATCTATTCTTATTTTTATGACACTCTGTTATCTTTAGGGAGTTTCTGAACTAGCCAAATTCTGAGGCCTCTGGACTAAGGAATTCAAGAGGTAACTCTTTGTCCTAGTGCTAAGCTAGTGCCCCAAACCCCACCATGTACCAGGGGGTCAGTTCTCCCTTCCAGCTCATTGCCCTTACTCGGTGGGAGGGAAAAGCTTCTCTCTGTCTGGTGAATTACTGCCTGGTAAGCATATTATTATATTTACCCTGTGGGACACGTGTGTATCCCCCATCTCCTATCAGTTCCACAATGGATAAATCCCATGAACTTTTATATATCTTATCACTAGGTTTCCATCATCAGTCTACAGCTTTTGTTAACTTATTAGACATACACTATCTGGTTAATTTTTGAAATAACTCATGCTTTTTTTTTTACCCATTTGTCTTGCTTATTTGTTTTTATCAATAGAACAGTAAAACTTGATGGAAGCAACATTTGGTTTGCTCTCTCTCTCTCTCTCTCTCTCTCTCTCTCTCTCTCTCTCTCATCTTGCAATCATAACTATGTGAGCAATCACAGGTTAATCTGAAGAAGAATAACAGCATGTATGCCAGTTAACCCAGTCATTCTAGCCAACCATCAGACAGAGTGAGACCACTGACCCTCAGTTGTCCATAGACACATAAATGAAACCAGAAGACTTATCTATCTAAGCCCAGTGCAAATTGCAAATTCACCAAGTTATTATTGAAATTAATGGTTGGGAATTAAAGTTGGAAAACCTTACCTAAACCATGATTATTTCAATATCTTCATAAGAGCCATTCGTAATTTTAACGAGTTTATTATTCTCAGGTTGAGATTTGCATGCCTCCTCATGTGTATGGGGAGGCAAGGGGTAGTATGAACATCTTAGGCTTGTAACAGTAAGATGTTTGCTAGTCAGGCCTTGCATAGGTGGTTTCCAGTAGTACTTGTTTGATATTCTTCTAAACTTGCTCCAGCAATTCTTCACTATCCATAATAAAGTTTTTCAACCTCATTCTCAAAGTAGAAGCATCATAATTTCCTCAGCTACTAAGGAACAAATCGTTGCCTCAGTGCTTCTACCCTGCTCAGAAGCCAGGAACCCATAAGCCCAAATAAGCTTCTTTCCTCACTTTTTGCTCCATCCATCTTCTCAAGGATGGGCCTGATAAGTACTCTAAAGCCCACCTGCATTTCTCTGATAATTGAATTCCTATAACAGGTCGCTAGCATGTTCAATCCAATTCATCTTCCCCAGGACTTGACCCAAAACCCCCTGTGAATACCTTGCGCTTCAATTCAGCAACATTGTCCAGCACAGGTTGCATCTCTTGTCCTGTTATTCACTGGTTGCTACAGAGTAAGTGGGGCAGAAACTTGCATTGTCTGAGCCATCCCATCCATTTCACCTATTTCTTTCCTTTTCCCAATCTTTAATTTCATTATTGATTAAGGTATTACATATGTGTCCTCATCCCCCCATTAACCCTCCAACACCCCTCCCCACTAATGCCCTCACCATGTTGTCTGTGTCCATTGGTTGGGCTTATATGCATACATACAAGTCCTTTGGTTGATCTCTCCCCCTTACTCCCACCCTTCCCTACCTTCCATCTGAGGTTTAACAGTCTGATCCCTGCTTCTCTGTCTCTGGACCTGTTTTTGTTCATCAGTTTATATTGTTCATTATATTCCATAAATGAGTGAGATCATGTGGTATTTATCTTTCTCTGACTGGCTTATTTCACTTAGCATAATGCTCTCCAGTTACATCCAGGCTGTTGCAAATGGTAAGAATTCCGTCTTTTTTACCACAGCATAGTATTCCATTGTGTAGATCTACCACTGTTTTTTAATCCACTCATCTGCTGATGGGTACTTAGGCTGTTTCCAAATCTTAGCTATGGGGAATTGTGCTGCTATGAACATAAGGGTGCATACATCCTTTCTGATTCGTGTTTCTAGCTTCTTGGGATACATTCCTAGAAGTGGGATCACAGGGTCAAATGAGGGTTCCATTTTTAGTATTTTGAGGAAACTCCATACTGTTCTCCACAGTGGCTGCACCAGTCTGCATTCCCACCAGCAGTGCACTGAGGGTTCCTTTTTCTCCGTATCCTCGCCAGCACTTGTCCTTTGTCGATTTGTTGATGATAGCCATTCTGACAGGTGTGAGATGATAACCGCATTGTCATTTTGATTTGCATCTCTCATATAATTAGTGGCTTTGAGGATGTTTTCATATGTCTCTTGGCCTTCCTTCGGTCTTCTTTAGAAAAGTATCTATTTAGGTCTATTGCCCATTTTTTGATTGGGTTGTTTATCTTCCTTTTTTAAGTTGTATGAGTTCCCTGTAAATGTTGGAGATTAAACCCTTGTCGGTGATAACATTGGCAAATATGTTCTCCCATGCAGTGGGCTTTCTTGTTGTTTTGTTGATGGTTTCCTTTGCTGTGCAAAAGCTTTTTATTTTGATGTAGTCCCATTTGTTTATTTTCTCTTTAGTTTCCATTGCCCTAGGAGCAGTATCAGTGAAGAAATTGCTTTTGCATATGTCTGAGATTTCACTGTCTATGGATTCCTCTAGTATTTTTATGGTTTCCTGTCTTATGTTTAAGTCCTTTATCCATTTTGAGTTTATTTTTGTGTATGTTGTAAGTTGGTGGTCTAGTTTCATGTTTTTGCATGTATCTGTACAATTTTGCAACACAATTTATTGAAGAGACTGTCTTGACTCCATGGTATGCTCTTGCCTCCTTTGTCGAATATTAATTGGGCAGAGTGGTTTGGGTGGATTTCTGGGTTCTCTGTTCTATTCCATTGATCTATATGTCTGTTCTTGTGCCAGTACCAGGCTGTTTTAAGAACAGTTGCTTTGTAATACAGCTTGATATCTGGTATTGAGATCCCACCTACTTTATTCTTCTTTCTCAGGATTGCTGCAGCTATTCGGGGTCTTTTTTTATTCCAGATGAATTTTCGATGAGTTCGTTCTAGGTCTGTGAAATATGCCATTGGTATTTTAATGGGGAGTGCATTGAATCTATAGATTGTTTTGGGTAGTATGGACATTTTGATGATGTTGCTTCTACCAATCCATGAACACGGTATGTTCTTCCATCTATTTATATCTTCCTCTATCTCTTTTTTCAGTGTCCTGTAGTTTTTCACACATAGGTCTTTTACCTCCTTAGTTAAGTTTATTCCTATGTATCTTAATTTTTTTGGTGCAATGGTAAATGGGATTGCTTTTTCAGTCTCTCTTTCTGTAAGTTCACTATTGGTGTATAGAAATGTCATAGATTTATTGGCATTAATTTTGTATCCTGCTACATTGCCGAATTCATTTATTAAGTCTAATAATTTGTTGATGGAGTCTTTATAGGGTTTTCTATGTACAGTATCATGTCATCTGCTAATAAGGACAGTTTTACTTCTTCTTTTCCAATTTGGATGCCTTTTATTTCATCTTCTTGTCTGATCACAATGGCTAGTACTTCCAATACTATGTCTAACAGGAGTGGTGAGAGTGGGCATCCCTGTCTTGCTCCTGTTCTTAGGGGAAATTATTTTAGTTTTTGTCCATTGAGTATGATGTTGGCTGTGGGTTTGTCATATATGGCTTTTATTATGTTGCGGTATGATCCTTCTATTCCTACCTTGCTGAGAGTTTTTATCAAGAAAGGGTGTTGGATTTTGTCAAATGCTTTTTCTGCGTCAATTGATATGACTATGTGATTTTTATCTCTCAATTTGTTTATGTGATGTATCACGTTTATTGATTTGCTGTTATTGTACCATCCTTGAATCTCCAGGATAAATCCTACTTGGTCATGGTGTATGATCTTTCTGATATATTGCTGGATCCAATTTGCTAGAATTTTGTTGAGGATTTTGGCATCTATGTTCATGAGGAGTATTGGCCTATAATTCTCTTTCATTGTGTTGTCTTTATCTGGTTTTGCTATTAGGGTGATGCTCGCTTCATAGAATGAGCTTGGAAGTGTTCCTTCCTCTTGAATTATTTGGAATAGTCTGAGGAGGAAAGGTTTTAGTTCTTCTTTGAATGTTTGGTATAACTCCCCTGTGAAGCCGTCTGGCCCGGGGCTTTTGTTTGTTGGGAACTTCTTGATGACTGCTTCAATTTCTTCAATTTCGGCCTATTGAGATTTTTAGAATCTTCATGATTGAGTTTTGGAAGGTTGTATTTTTCTAGGAATATGTCCATTTCCTCCAGGTTGTCCAGTTTGTTGGAGTAGAGTTGTTCATAGTATTTTTTAACAATCCTTTGTATTTCTGTGGGGTCTGTTGTTATTTCACCTCTTTCATTTCTGATTTTGTTTATTTGGGTCCTCTCTCTTTGCTTCTTGGTGAGCCTGGCTATTTTAGGTTCATCAATCTTGTTTATCTTTCAAAGAACTAGTTCTTGGTTTTGTTGATCTTTTGTATTGTTTTTTTGGTCTCTTTGTCATTTATTTCTGCTCTGATCTTTATTATCTCCTTCATTCTGCTCACTCTGGGCTTTTCTTATTGCTCTTTTTCTAATTCTTTGAGTTGTAGAGTTAGATAATTTACTACCATTTTTTCTTGTTTTTTTGAGGTAGGTCTGTAGCGCTATAAACTTCCCTCTCAGAACTGCTTTTCTTGTGTCCCTTAGATTTTGAATTGTTGTGTTTTTATTGTAATTAGTTTCCAGGATGTTTTTAATGTCTTCTTTGATCTCATTGGTAACCCAATCATAGCATGCTATTCAGCTTCCAAGTGTTTGAGTTTTTTGGATTGTTTTTATTGTAGTTTATTTCTAATATTATGCCATTGTGGTCTGAGAAGATGCTTGGTATGATTTCAATCTTCTTGAATTTGGGGAGACTTTGCTTGTGACCCAATATGTGGTCTATTTTTGAAAATGTCCCATGTGCACTTGAGAAGAACATATATTCCGTGGCTTTGAGGTGAAATTTTCTGAATATGTCAATTAAGTTCATCTGATCTAATGAGTCATTTAGGATTGCCTGTTTCTTTGCTGACTTTTTGTCTAGAGGATTTATCCAGTGATGTCAGTGGGCTATTAAAGTCCCCTACTATGATTGTATTTTTGTCGATCTCTCCCTTGATATCCTCCAGGAGTTTCTTTTTATGTATTTGGGTGCTCCTGCATTGGGTGCATATATGTTTATCAGGGCTATATCCTCTTGTTGTATCAATCCCTTTAATATTATGAAGTGGCCTTCCTTATCTCTTGTTATGGCCTTCACTTTGAAGTCTATTTTGTCAGATATAAGTATTGCTACCCCAGCTATATTTTTCATTTCCATTTGCCTGAAAGATATTTTTCCATCCCTTCACTTTCAGTCGGTGTGAGCCCCTTGTCCTGAGGTGGGTCTCTTGTAGACAGCTTATATATGGGTCGTGTTTTTTATCCATTCAGCCACTAGATGTCTTTTGATTGAAACATTTGGTCTGTTTATGTTTAAAGTTATTATTGAAAGGTACTTGTTTGTAGTCATTTCTATTTTTGTGCCTGTGCTCTTTCTTACCTTTTTATTTCTTCTTTTTACAGCATTCCCTTTAGCATTTCTTGCATTGCTGGTTTGGTAGTGATAAACTCCCTTAGCCTTTTTTTGTCTGCAAAGCTCCTGATTTCCCCTTCAATTTTGATTGATAGTCTTGCTGGATAGAGTATTCTTGGATTCAGCCCTTTGCTTTGCAACACTTTGTATACCTCCTTCCATTCCCTTCTAGCTTGATGTGTTTCTGTTGAGAAATCATTTGATAATCTGAAGGGGGATCCTTTGTAGGTAACTCTGTCTTTCTCTTGCAGCCTTTAAGATTCTCTCTTTGTCATTAACATTTGCCATTGAAATTATGATGTGTCTTGGTGTGGGTCTTTTGGGATTCATCTTGCTTGGGACTCTCTGTATTTGTGTAACTTTTTTCTTCCCCATATCTGGGGAGTTTTCTGTCATTATTCCTTCAAATAGATTTTCTAATCCTTGCTGCTCTTCTTGTTCTTCTGGCAGCCCTATAATACGTATGTTACTTCATGTCATGTTGTCCCAAAGCTCCCTTAGGTTCTCCTCCTCCTTTTAAATTTTTTTCTCCACTTTCTATTCAGATTGAGCTTGTTTCTCTAACTTATCTTCTAACTCAATAATTCGGTCCTCTGCTTCTTCTAGTCTACTGTTGAAATTTTCCATGGTGTTTTTGATTGTAGCTATGTCACCTTTCATTTCTTCCTGATTTTTGCATAGGTTGTTGATTTTCTCATCCATCTGGTGAATGAATTGTACAACCATTACTCTGAATTCTTTTTCTGTCATGTTGCATGATTCAATTTCACTAATTTCCTTTCTTGGCGACTCCTCATTTTCTTTCCTCTGGGGATTGTGTCATCTCCCCATTCTGACTATCACCAGAAGGTTCAAACATTGAGTTGCATGGACCTGGGCCATGTGCAGTGGGAGCTTAACATTTGACACCACCCAAGTGTCACTGAAGAGCTCTGGCACTAAGATGTGTGGCTGCTGTTGGTTGGTGGGAACCAAGCTCACCCAGAGTCAGTGTTACCAGTGCTCAGTGTGGCCTCATGTGCACAACTAGAATCAGGGACCCTGCCTGAATCATGCTGAAACAGAGACCCCGCTAGTGTGTGCCAAAAATCAGAGCCCCCTAGCATGTGCCAGGAGTCAGAGCCTGCACCAAGAATTGAGTATCAGAGTCTCTGTTGCTTTGTGTGGCCTTGTGCTGAGGATCAGGGTACCTGTGTGTGCATGCACCAAGAATTGGAGTTCCTGGCTCTCAGTGTGAATACACTGGGAGTCAGGGATCCCAGGCGCACGCAATAAGAAACTGAGTCAAGTCACTGGTACTTAGTGCTGCCTCCTGCCTGGAGAATAGGGGTCCTGGTCAGCTTGGGGGACTGGGTTGCACAGTAGCATTGTGTCGCCAGGAGATTCACTCCTGCACTGTGGAAAACAGACTTCTGTGTGTGCTTGCCCAGAATTGAAGTCAGGTGGCACTGTCGCCCTGCATGGGCTTCGGGTTTGGTCACCCGATTGTATTGTGGGGATCAGATTCCCAGTGTCTGCACACTACCAGGCTCAAATTCCTGTAGCGGTACTGTGGCCTGTGCGAGGGCCTGGTCTATCAGTTACTATGGTACAGCCCGCGAGCCTGCAGGGAGGGGGATAGGCTCTGTGACTCACAGAAAACTCCTGCCAGGATGTCTGGATTCTTGGTGACTGTGGGTCTGCAGCTGTGTTCACAGGTCTCTGTCCCCAGTGGCTGCAGGGTCCTGGTTTGCATCTGAGACCAGACTAGGTGGTACTGAGGCCAGGATCCTAGTCTCAAGAAGCTCTGTTTCTTAAGAAGGCATGGTCTCTGTGCCCACGCTGGCTGCCCTGGAATGTCCGCATTGGGATTGGGGCCCCACCGTCTAAGACTGCCTGGTTTGGCAGCCCCTTGGAAGACCTGCAGAATCTAACTGTCCCTAGCTCTCTCTCTCTCACACACACTCACACACACACACACACACACACACACACACACACACACACCACGTCCACACAGTCCTCTATCGCTCCCTCACTCTCTCACACTCTCTCCCTCCCTACCTTCCTGCTGGTCACCATCTTCCGTACTCCATTTCACCTATTTCTTACTGGACATCTTTATTTTTTTTAACAGTCTAACTTTCTTCAATTATTCCACAGAAATGCATACAGTTATACACAACAATTTCCCCAGCTCACAAGGATAACAGCATAGTATTTCCACCAGAGAAAAAAGATAGTGACAGCCTTTTATGAAAAACCTTCTTGAACTTTATCTCACCCAGTATCTCCACCATCTATCTCCTGGTAGGTTTACTCTATATGTGATTACTGGTGTTGGGCCTAATTCTGTTCCTCTGTACTTTTCTGCTAATCTTACATGACACCATAGTGCAGTACTGGCTCATTTTCATTCAGGCAGAGCCAGTCACCTTGTGAGATGGGATATACTGTAGACATATAACTCTGCTCTTGTGTTCTGCATCATCTCAAGGGCATAGGAGTAGAGTCATTGACCATAAATTCCACTTCTTACAGCTGAAAGTGAGTGAACGTGACAATGAGAGCCTGATATGAAACATTTGCTTTTGCAAGTAGGTGGACTTTAGTTTATAGTGGGTTTGGAAGTTTGTCCTAGAAGCTGTCTCTTCTAGTGTTTTCCCTTTTTTCTTACTCTCTAACTTCCTTTCATTTTGCAGCTTCATTTTGCTGAGGTTCTGCATGTTTCGGTCATGGCAGTTTACATGACCATGCCTTAGGACTCTGCTATCAAGCCTCCCTTTTGCAGATGATTGGTAGAAAGAAGACAGTTTTCTAGTTATAGTCCTTACAGGCAATAACAAATGATTTTTTTTTTAATTTTTAGGTACTTCAGAGGATAATGTTACTATAATAACATTAGTATTGATAATCATTTAACCTTATACAAACATATTTAAATATCCAATTTTATCCCACATATTTTAATCACTTCTTCATAGAAAAGAAGTATGACATGAGCAGAGAACTCTGTTTCCTAAAATGTGTGTTTTAAATGTTTTAATTGTTACTTTATTTCTCATTTATTCCTTACTATATTACACTTCCATTCAGCAGCATTGTCCAGCAATTGTCCCATTTTCTAATTTCTCTTCTTTTCTTATTATTTCTTAAAGATAATCACCAGGAATTTCCAGAGCTTAATAAAATAGATATCTATTGATTGCAGATCCTTTTCTTATGTGTATAAAAAGTTCAAATAAGATGTGCTTTAATGAAATGCTAAACTCTTGACCTAATTGCTTTTGATATTTCTAAAATAAATGTTGAACTGTCTAAGAGTCTTTGAGTTATCAATCTGAATCAGACCTTGTAATATAGCCACCACTGTAGGCTATGTTTGCACCAAGTGAACTGACCTGTCATTTCTACAGCTGAATAAAGACTTCAGGAAAATTCATCCAGTTATTTTTATTAATTTCTCAGCTATTTCTTTCCTTGCCCAGTGATCCACATCTCCAAAGTGTAAATTGCCCAGGAGTACTTGAGTAAAGAGTATCTGTCCAAATATCAAAATAGATTTGTCCTCTCAGTTGAAAAATCCTGAAAACAAGTAAAAAAACAACAACAACAACAAAAAAAAAAAAACAAGACCAAAACAAAATACACCAAAATGAGACTGTTGTTTCATTATAAGTGTTAAGTATATTATCATAAGATACTAATAATCAGTATCTGCATTTTTATTGGTCTCTTTGAATACTACATTTGTGTATTACTACCAAGACAAAATATAAAATGATATATTTTATACTTTTTATTTCTATTAGATAATTAGTTTTCAGCCTCTGATGACAGAGTACATGTAAAGATTTATTTGAGCTGACATGTTTTCCTTCTATTTATTATTTGAAAAATGGATAATGCTGTTTAGCTTTGAGGTAAAAATTACTTGTTTTCTCTTAGACTTTTAAACTTCTCTGTTTTTACATTATTCATGAGTGAAAAAGTTTAAGTGATGACATGTACAAAAAACATTCCATAAAATTATAAAGTTATAATTAACTTTATAAAATCTCAACAAATTCTTATGCATTTAAAATATCAAATCTTATAAAATAGTGGATAATAAAAATTAAAACAAGGTTGTGTACTTGCCTTTTAGCAATACATAGAACTTGGATAGCAATAGCTTTGAATTTAGTGGAATGATCTTCAAAAGAATCCTATATAATAAAAGCCTAATATGCAAATCAACCAAACAGTGGAATGACCAGTCGGTGGAGGGCAGGGCCGGTGAGTGGGCAGCGCCGTCCACTGGTTGACCCGCCAGTTGCCTGCTGCAAAGGGAGGCCAGACTGTGGGTTAGGCCCGCTCCCCATGGACATGCCCCGAGGGCTCCTGGACTGCAAAAGGATGCAAGCCAGGCTGAGGGACCCCCTGCCAAGTGCACGAATTTTTGTGCACCGGGCCTCTAGTCAATTAATATAGCATTCATTATTTAATATATATATTTTTATCACTTACCACTAGAGGCCTGATGCATGAAATTCTTCAATCTGGGACCCCTTGGGGGATGGGGCCTAAACCAGCAGTTGGACATCCCTCTCACAATCCAGGACTGCTGACTCCCAACCGCTCACCTGCCTGCCTGCCTGATTGCCCTAACCGCTACTGCCTGCCAGACTGATCAACACCTAACTGCTCCCCTGCTGGCCCAATTGCCCCCAAGTACCCTCCCCTGCCAGCCTGATTGCCACCAACTGCCATCCCCTGCCAGCCCCGTTGCCCCTAACTGACCTCCCCTGCAGACCTCGTTACCCCCAACTGCCCTCCACTGCAGGCATGGTCCCCCACAACTGCCCTCCCCTGCCAGTCTGGTCACCCCTAACTGCCCTCCCCTGCCAGCCTGATCACCCACAACTGCCCTCCCCTGGTGGCCATCTTGTTGTGGCCATCTTGTGACCACTTGGGGTTGGCCATATTGTGTGAGGGCATGACGGTCAACTTGCATATTACCTATTTATTATATAGGATGTGCTTGAGGATCAATGTGTCATGTTAGTTGATTGAAAGCATTTCTATATGAACATTATACAAATATGTATTTATGTAAAAATAAGTTTGCTAATTTTTCTGTGTAACAAATATAATAACTGCTCTCCAATGATGTTTTTTATATAACCATCTTTGATTTAAAAATAACATGTATATTTTTACTATCTACACTAATAAAAGAGTAACATGCTAATTGACCATACCTTCGTGATGCCCACCAGCCAATCAGGAGGGGGTATGCAAATCAACCCAACAAAGATGGTGAGTTAATTTGCATACACAGGCACGAGTGGCCAGGGGCAGGACGGGACAATTGCATTATCACCATGGCGATGATGCAGGTGTTCCACACCACCCCAGCCGCTCCAGGCCTCTGGGCAGCATGGGAAGTCTGAAAGGTGGCTCCAGGCCAGAGCAGAAAGGCGGCTCCAGCCAGAGCGAAGGTGGTGCCGGCAATGAGGGGAAGGAAGGCCCATTTTTGAATGAATCTTCATGCATCAGGCCTCTAGTAAATTATAATTCTCTTAGAAATATGAAACTACTTTATTCTTAAACCCTGGCATTAGGTTACTGATATTATTATTATATCTGGTATTTAATCCATTGTACATCTATGTTCTGCAGCTTCTTTGACACATTTTAAAATGTTTTATTTTTAAATGAAAATATCAATAATGATTACAAATTATACATCAGATGCAGCTATTATTCAAGTATACATTTCACTTATTTTATTATATGTAATGGAAAAATGTCCTCTTATTTCATCTTATTAAAAATGTCTGTCCTTTTCCCTTCAATATGCTATTTTTGGAATGTCTTTTCTAACTTCGTGGCTTGTGTGGTTTTTTTTTAATCTTTTTTTTGAAAAGCATTTGGCTTTATTGATATACAAAAAATCATACACACTTATGTATATACTAGAGCACCGGTGCACAAAATTTGTTCACAAGAGGGGGGGTGTCCCTCAGCCCAGCCTCCATTCTCTCCAATATGGGACCCCTCAGGAGATGTCCCACAGGGATTGGGCCTAAACTGGCAGTTGCACATTCCTCTCACAATCCGGGACTGCTGGTTCCTAACCAATCGCCTGTCTGATTGCCCCTAACTGCTTCTGCCTGCCAGCCTGATCACCCCCTAATCACTCCCCTGCTGGCATGATTGACACCTAACAGCTCCCCTGCCGGCCTGATCACCCCCAACTGCCCTCCCCTGCAGGTCTGGTTCCTCCCAACTGCCCTCCCCTGCAGGCCTAGTCCCCCCTAACTGCCCTCCCCTGCAGGCCTGGTTGCCCCCAACTGCCCTCCTTTGCCGGCCATGTTGTGACAATGTGGGGGTGGCCATCTTGTGATGACATGGGAGTGGCCATCTTGTGATGACATGAGGGCGCCCATCTTGTGATGATGTGGGGTGGCCATCTTGTGATGATGTGGAGGTGACCATCTTGTTGTGTGAGGGCATGACCGTCAATTTGCATATTACCTCTTTATTATATAGGATTTTGATGAGTTTTTCTTCTTCCTCCTTATACATCTGTGTAAGTGGTTGCTCACCTACGAAGATTTCTCTGAATCATTCTTCACAGACATAATTTGCTACTCCATTCTTTGTATTTTAGTAGAACTTAACATATCCCCTTTAGTGTTTCCTTCTTTTCCTATCATGTTTGTTTCATTCAATACAAGTCAGAAGGCAAGGGCACTACTCTCTGGATCTGCAATGCATTGTACATTTTTATTCCTGATGAATAAATGACATGAATTATTTACATGCATTTTCTTGTTTCAAAATTTATTTTATTTTTTATCACCATTTATTCTCTCTATGCCCTCTTCTACCTCTACCTACTTCCACTCCTGCATTCACCACAGTTGTCCATGTCCATGAGTTGTCTCTATTTTTCTTTCTTTTTCTTGATACATAACCTCTGAATTAAAAAAAAAAAAAATGCTTGATTAACACCAGCATACCAGGACCCTGTTCTTTAGGCTTCCTAAAGGGGCTGACATTTTATCAATTAAATATAATAAAAACTTTAAGTATTTATCTGCCAAAATTTGTAGAAAACTTTGGAAAATAATTTAAAGTATGGGAAAATGAGGGTGGGGAACCCTCTTTTTCCCCCCTCAGTCAAGGATATGTTTATTGATTTTAGAGGAAGAGAGAGAGAGAGAGAGTGAGAGAGAGAGAGAGAGAGAAATTTGTTGCCTCCCTTTATGTGTCTTGACCTCTTGACCTGGAATTGGACCTGCAACCCTTAGGTGTATCGGAGGATATTCCAACCAACTGAGAAACCTGTCCAGGACAGGGGGTGGAAAACCCTCTTAATCTCATCAACATTGATTACTACAGTTTGCTATTTTTACACAGTTAAGATAATATAGCTAGACAAGTGTTTAGTTTAAATTGTTTCCAGCAAAATGTATATATTTTGGAACTTTTGTGTGTCATAAAATATTTATAATATAAGAGCAATGGCTATGTAATAGTTCATGTACTATAATTTTCTTAAACACTCCTCTGGTTCAGATAGAACCTGAGGTTAGAAAATGAGGTGACTATAGACAAGCTCTCATGGCCTCCCAGGTGAGGTGTGTATCTTTCAGGCAGGGAACCTAAAGACTCACTGTACTACATTTAATGTAATGTGTAAATTCTTTTTATTTTTTTTTTTTGAATTCTAGAATCCACATGTATTTCCCTATTTTTATTTCCAGAAGACTGTTATTAAGTAAAAATTCTTCAAATGTTCACTAAATCAGTGTATATGAAGATTTCATTTTTTTTCTTGGCATAAAAATTACATTTAGAGAACTTCCAGTAACATTGATAGTTTGACCTTCCCCACATATCAATTTAAAACAAACTAGAAAGCAGCCAAAAGAAGATTAGAATTAGAGGAGAGTTTATTCTTTAAAATACTGCAACTAGAAAGAGTGAGAAATTCAAGTCTGTGGCTTTCTGGCCTGAACATTTTCCCCAGCCCTCAAAGGCTATTACAAAATACACAGAGGAAAAATTCATCTTTATCAACTGAAGATGCCAGAAAAAAGAGTTTAGTGCTAAAAGAGAAACTTAAAAGTTAAAGGGCAAAGTGTGGCAGGTAGTGGATAACAAGAAGAATAAGATACAAAATTGTGATATAAACTTGCCCACATTCCTGGCTGTCATCTAAACTGCAGAATCACGGGGAAGCAAGTGAAATTTCAGGAAAAGAATAATGAGGACACTACTTTTTAAAGATAGAGTTGCACTGGGTGACATCTGAGATTTTGTTCTATTTGTTTTTTTAACTGAGTTCAGTTCCTAACTGTGCACCTCCCAGGAAACAGAAAGTAGAAGCCTTACTAATTTGAGATGTCAGAGGACAAATCCTGAGGACAGTGGAACAACTAAGAAACAAGAAAAAATCTTGTACAGGCAAAGAAACCACAGAGAGCTTAAAATACAATCTAGAACCACAGCAATGTGTGAACCATAAAGTGCATTTTTCAACCAATAGTAGCTACATCAAAGACAAGGGAAAGGACACTCATAACAAAGAAAAACATCAACCAACAGAAACTAAGTTTACCCAGATTGAATTCACCAGCCAAAAATTATATTAATATGCTTACAGAATTTATAGGTATATATGTACAAAGTGAATGGAAACTGATCTTAATGTGTGAATAGATCAGAAACCTAAACAGAGAAATGGAAAACATGCGTAAACTAATTAAGTGCTGAAAAATAACAATAACTATAAAGGGAAAAAATAACAAGAGTGGATTGATTTATTATCAGATTTGAGTGAATGGAGTAAAGAATCATCAACTTAAAACTAAATCAAGAAATAACACAATCTAAAGAATATAGAGAAAAAAGAGCAGAGAAAATTTGACAGAGCCTCAGTGAGATATGAGGAAATATCAAGTATCTATAAGTAATTGAAATCCCAAAAAGAGAGAGAAAGGAATAAGTAATTAAATAAATCACAGTAAAAAATTTCACAAAATTTCTCAGATCCAAGAAGCTCAATAAATACAAATGACAAAAACACAAAAAATACAACATATAACTTGATAATATATCTAAACACCTACAATAAAGATGAAATCTTAAAAATAATAATAGAAAAATGAACAGTTCACTTTGCTATGAATGTTCTGGAACAATATTACAGTTAATGATTGGATTTTCATCAGAAACTATTGAGGCAGAAGACATAAAAATGACATTTTCAGTTGTGCTGAAAATAACAATATTCTGTCAACTAAAATTTCTATATTAAAATTATTTATTGAAAATGAACATAAAATGCTGTTTTTTATTAACAAAAATTAAGAGCATTTGTTGTCATCAGAATTGCTTGTATTAAAAGAAAATCTAGTTCTCTCTGTGTGAAGGGATATGACATATGGCAATATATGGAAAGATGTGGAAATGTTTAGAAGTAGTAAATCTATTACTAAAGAAGTAAAAAAGATAATATTGGAAATAGAAATTTAAAATTATTTGATTTACTATATCAAAAATAGAACAGTAATAAATTTGAAAAAGGGTATTTTATCCATATTTAAAACTACAAAACAATGTTTTAAAAATAAAGAATCAATAAATGGATAAATATATCATTTTAATGAAATAAGAGACTATCATTTATATGAAAATTCCATCAACCTAACAACATAATAAATAACAATTTTTTAAAAAAGAAGAGCAAAGTTGGAGAAAAGCTAACATTTTTATTTTAAACTTTTCCTAAATTGTAATTAATCAAAATTGTATATCATTAACAATGGTATATCCATACAGATTAATTGAAATAAATAGAAGATATAGGAACACATCCATGCATGTATATTCCAGTGATTTTCTATTTAACTGATTTTCAACAAAGTTTCCATACAACCTAATAAGGAAAAGATAATCTTTACAACAAATGGTATTAGGGTCAATTTTTGCATAGGCTTTAATATTTTACATTTCTATCCACAGTGTATGAAAATCCAATTTCTTCAGATCCTTGTCAGAGTTTAGTGTTGTCTTTGTTTTTTTTTTTAATCTTTATTGTTGAAAGTATTACATGTACCCCTTATTTTCCCCCATTGATGCCTTCTCACCTGCCCCCACTCTCTTGTCCCAGGCCTTCACCACCCTATGGTCTGTGTCCATGGGTTATGTATATATGCATATAAGTTCTTTGGTTGATCTTGTCCCACCCACCTCACCTACCCTTGCCTTCCCTCTGAGATTTAATAATATGTTTCATGCTTCTATGTCTCTGGATCTATTTTGTTCATCAGTTTATTTAGTTCATTGGATTCCACATATGAGTGAGATCATGTTGTCTTTCCCTGACTTGCCACAACCTTTTGCAGTGAGGATTCAGGATCTGGAAAAGGGGCCAATGCACAAACGAATCCACTAGACAAGAAATATGAATTTAGAAGGCATGGGGGCCAGGTGGAAACCTTTCTCTAGTGGAGAGGCTCCCTGAAGGCCTGGACCTGTTAATTTTTATTCAATTTTAGAATACACATCTTTGCCCTCAGTTAGGCATGGCAATCCATTACCAGACAAACTATCTCAAAGGTCAATAAAGATCAGTAAGGTTCAGTAAATATTAGGTCAGGAAATTGCTTAGAACCTATCTTAACATAACAATGGGTGCATAGATTTGGCCCTGCCAAAGCTCAAGGTCCATCAGCCTTCCAAGTACCTTGTTGCACTTTCATGATAGTGTTTGACAATGGATAGCTTCCAGCACTGACTAGCTTATTTTGCTTAGCATAATACTCTCAAGGTCCTCCATGCTGTCTCAAAGGGTAAAAGATCCTTCTTTTACACTGCTACATAGTATTCCATGGTGTAAATGTACCACAGCATTTTTATCCACTCATCTATGAATGGGAACTTGGGCTGTTTCCACATCTTAGACATTGCAAATTGCACTGCTATGAACATAGTGGTGCAGGCATTCTTTCTAAATGGTGTTCCTTATTGCCTAGTTTTTAATAGGTATGCAATATATGCTATGTTTCTTTAATAAACTTCTAACATGGGTTTCTGCCTTGTTTCTATAATTCACTAGCTGTAATTTGGGATAAATGGTATCTTTACTTTTATTCTCAGATTTTCAGACCTACAGACTGATTGTCTTTCCAACTCTAATACCTTCAGAGAGCTATTAGAAAAGAGTATATTAATACTAAGAACATCATGTTACAATAGTTAACACCATTTCCTTAAAATTTCTTTCCTCAAAACTGTAAACATCACATAGGTTTATGTTATTGTTATATTTTATTATAAAAAATCTATACACATATGCCCTTTGGTAAATTCTAGTTTCTTAAACTCTTACTTCAGAATTAATACTATTAAATAGATATATCATGTAATGATTATGTGAAATGGTTTTCTCATTTGAAAATGTTTTGAACATTTCATTGCTTTATTCTTAATATTATTACATATTCCTTTTTTATTTTGAAAGCATCAATAAATATTCCCCCTGATCTTTACTGTGGATTTAATGAATAGATATCTGTTTTTTAACCTTTTTATGGTGTCATTCTTAACATTATTCCCCAAAGAAATGGATAAATATTACCCATGGCCTGCATTTATGAGTAGTACTCACGTGAACTGCTTTCTAAGATATGTTTTATTATTTGCATCTATTCATTTGTCTTTCACTTCACCTGCATTGTAGACATCTGGACAGCTTAATTAACTGTCTTCACCCATGACATTCCAACAGAATACTACCCATGTTCATATGTTATCAAATACCAGGGTCCTAAATATTTAATATCAGCTGTCATGCATGCTGAATAAATCTACCAGGTGCACCTAATTTTCTTATAAATATAAATAGCATTCTTCACTTTCTAGAGCACTTCACTTTTCTAGATCACTTTTTTTCTGTCATTTTAAATCACAGAAATTTAAAGGACAGTCCTCTCCAGATTGGTAGGCAGCAGGTTTAATAAACAAGGGAACTGACTTACGAAGCTTGTCTTGGGTGGCTGAAAGACTAGTAGTTTTCATCACTTCCAAATCTTAAAAGTTTGTACATAGAGGCCTTAACCAGTCATGTACACAGAGGGTCTTAATTGAGTTCAGTCAGGTATTCATCACCACATTACAATCTGAAGGCTGTGTTGGTTGGGAAGCTTCTATCATGGGAAAGGCAAACAGAGTAGACATTCCAAGCGCAGAGAAGGGAGTAGGGATCCTTCAATTGCTCAGGTGCAGCTCAAACTGGCATTAATGCCTTCTTGATGATGTTCCCCAACAATAAGTCAGAGGCCACACTCCTTGGTTCAAATTTATGTATTAGCATGGCAGAAAAAAGGTAGAGGAATTATGCATCTATCTCTAACTCTCCATATAATCTATATCTATATCACCCTGAAATTATAAAATCTTAATAAAAGAATATTGAATCTATTGTCAAGAGATTGTTTTGACCAATAAGTCTTAGATTAATTAGGTAAACAGTTATAAATCATCATGTTGCTTTCTTACAACAGAGAAAAGCTGCTGGAATGTGAAAGTAACAGAGGAGGATATAAGGCAGGTGTAGATTGAGTACATTAATATTTAAATTAATGTAATATAAATTAACATTTATATGTTATAGAAATAAATACTTCCAATTGCAGAATTATATTTGTTTTTTATGATAATATTGCATCAGTTGTCTACTAGTAAAAGTTAATTCTTTTTAATTTTTTTTCTAATTTTTATTGAATTTATTGGGGTGACTTTGGTTAATAAAATTATATAGGTTTCAAGTGTACAATTCTATAATACATCATCTGTAGATTGTATTGTGTAATCACCATCCTTCTGTCCCATTTACACCCCCCTTACACTCTTCTACCTCCCTCACCCCCCTTTCCCTCTGGTAATCAATATACTGTTGTCTGTGTCTATGAGTTTGGTTATTATTATTATTTTTGTTTGTTTGTTTAATCCCTTCACTTTTTCACACAGCCCACAAAACCCCTCCCCTGACAGCTTTCTGTCTGTTCTCTGTATTTGTGAGTCTGTTTATATTTTGTTTGTTATTATATTCATTAGATTCCATATATGTTAAATCATATAGTATTTATCTTTTTCTGACTGGCTTATTTCAATTAACATAATACTCTCCAGGTCCATCCATGTTCTTCCCAAAGGTAAGATTGCCTTCTATTTTATTGCAGAGCAGTATTCCATTGTGTAAATGTACCATAGCTTTTTTATCTACTCATCTACTGACGGCACGGGGACTACTTCCAAATCTTGGCTATGTAAGTAAATTTTGAGAGCACCTTTTCTTTTCCTCCCTTTTTACTCTTGTGATACTTACTTGAAGCACTATCTTGTTACTTCTGATACTTTAAGATGTAGATAAAATGTCTGTGTTTGAAGATTATTTATGTCTCCAATCATTTTTTAAATGCAATACCAAAATCCTATTGACACAATTAAATATCTAAATGTTGTTGTGTAAAATCCAGTTTTTGACAAAAGACTTTAACAGTTCTCTTAATTTATCCCCTGAAGATTCTCCCTGTGGTGAAATCATGTTTAAAATAAATCACCTCACTTGAAATATGATTTTTAATTTTGTTCTGATTACACTTCAAAGAATATTCTAAAACATTTATCCAAATAATAGTGCTTATTTTCATTTCCTTAGCAGTAGATTTTTAAACATTATGTTTTGTCAACCAATGTGATAAAAGAAAAATGGATATTTTCTCATCATAGGCAGAATCATATTACACAGGCTATTGGTCTAAATGGGAACTCAATGACCATCTTTGGTTATTCTCAAGCCCCATATGAAAGTTTGTTACTAGGGTTAGCAAATTATGTGAATGCTTTCTAATAATGACTCTTTTCTTAAACACTGATTATTCTGATAGGGTAATGACCAATGAAATTCTCAGAAAATCATACAGAAATAGAATAAAAAGGCTGAAACTCTGCCCTAGCCGGTTTGGCTCAGTCGATAGAGCGTAGGCCTGAGGACTGAAGGGTCCCAGGTTTGATTCTGATCAAGGGCATATGCCCGGGTTGCAGTCTCGATCCCCAGTAGGGGCCATGCAGGAGGCAGCCAATCAATGATTCTCATCATTGATATTTCTATCTCTCCCTCTCCCTTCCTCACTGAAATCAATAAAAATATATTTAAAAAAGAGGCTGAAACTCTCAATTATGAATGATCACACCCAGCAAATATTTAAAGTGTATTTTATATATAACAATTCATAAATTCTTACATAAAATATAAAATCCTTGAAAATTAATATTTATGATGCACTTTGTAGTTAACAATAACATTATACTACCATAACTTCATTGTAATGTTATAATCATACTAATCAGTAATTGCCAGCATTTTTATCTTATTGACAGATGAGATTTGCAAATGTAAAATGGTCATCTCATATTTTAAATAAAAGGAATATTTTTACTCAAAACTAAAAACTCTTCTTCCTCAAAATCTCTATCCACATTCTGCTATATGGATGTATGCAGTTTGAATTGAGATATCAACATAATTCTAAATATTTTATTTTTAATATCTCTGAATATAGGAATAAATAAATAGAAATCCAAATATTTTACTTTTGGACATTTGGCTAATAATATTTTCAAATATCCTAACCTGCTATTTTTCTAAAAATTCTAAATGTGCTATGACTATATTATTTTGAAATATATTCCAAACAGGCTATTTTTTAGTGTTAAAAATATTTTAAAAATCTGGCTTTATTACACATAATATATTCAGATATACAGATACTAAAAAACTGAGACTTTATCTACAACTAGAGGCCCAGTGTACAAAATTCATCATGGGGAAAGTCCCTTGGCCTGGCCTGTGATCAGGTCTGATCAGGGCCTTCTAGCTGCCAGCTGAGGCCTCCCTGCCCCGGCTGCCAGCTGCCAGCTGGGGCCTTCCTTTGTTCCATGCTGCCCCTTGGTGGTCAGCGAAGGTCATAGTAAGCAATAGAACTCCCGGTCTCCCGGCCGAACTCCCCAAGGGCCACTTTGCATATTAGCCTTTTGTATATATAAATTACCTTCAGACAGGTGTTTGGATACATGGAGATAAAGTGGCCAGAATTTTTCCCAAGTTTTTTGTTTTCTGTACCATTTCAATTTGCCAATGCTCCCTACCTAGAAAGTAACTTTCCCAGTTGTTTGTGATACCCTCTGTTCATAGAAACAAGCTCCTTGCTGTTCAAGTCTAATCTTTGAACAGCAGGCAAAAATAATTTAAGCATAATTGATTTGTAGTCCTCAGTTAGAGCCTTTCAACCAGAAAAATCAACTAAAATTGCTAGTAGCTTTGAGGATTGCCATCTCTGTTTTTCTAGTAACCTGATCAAACCCCAACTTCTTGGCCCATTATCTCTCAATAGTTCACTCTTCCAGTTTGAATATCTTAGACCTCTTGTCTGTCCAGAATATCATGCTGACTAATTGGTCAGCAAATTAAATAAAAGTAGGGTCTCTTTCTTTTCTAGATTCAGTAATGTGCACTACTAATCAGCATTTCCTAGTTTTATCCCTAATGGCATTTCTTAAGTAGCCAGAATAAGGTTTAAAGAAAGTCTTTTACATTTTAAAAATATGATATATTTGGAGGCATTTAATGGCATTTTATTTATTTATTTTTAATTCTTTATTATTGAAAGTTTTACATATCTCCTTTTCCCCCTATTGACCTCTCCCCACCTGCTTTCACCTCCCAGCACATGCCCCATCCTCCTATTGTCTGTATCCATTGGCCATGCTCATATGCATGGACACAAGTCCTGTGGCTGACCTTTTGCCTCGCCCCCTGCCCCTCATCTTCCCCTGCCTTCCCTCTGAGGTTTGCCGGTCTGTTCGATGCTTCTATGTCTCTGGATCTATTTTTGTTCATCAGTTTATGTTGTTCATTATATTCCACAAATGAGTGAGATCATGTACTATTTATCTTTCAACAGCATGGATAGACCTGGAGAGCATTATGCTAAGCGAAATTATGCCAAATAGCATTTTTAAACAAAATTTTGATTCATAGGTAATATTGTTAGTTCAGTATTTTACTTATATTTTTGTTTACATGTAAACTTAGAGAAAATTTGTTGACATTTTACATTTAATCTGTTTTATAGATGAAAAAAATCAAGGTCCAGTAAATTAAAATACTTGCCTAAAGTTACAGTGCTAATTAAGTGACAGCAGAATGCAAACCTTATGACAATGATTCTCCTATACCATTTAATATCCCACGATACCTCTTTGAATAAAATATAAAGCTCAATAGATCTGAAGCTTAGTTTAGAATACCATGATAATTGAAATATTGCTAAAGGGAATCTTTTGTTTTGACTAAAATAAAACAATAAGAGGGGTTATTGATTTATTATTGAAAAGAACCCACATTTTGTTTTAAAACCTAGAATTGCACAAATTTGTAATAATTCCTTACATCAAAATGTTTAAAATTCAGTAGCAAACAAGAAAAACAAAGAAAAAATTAAAACTTTAAAATTCTAGTAAGTAGGATCATTGCAGAAGAATATAGGGATAACTTTTTGAGTTCTTGGAAACCTAAAAATCCATATATTTGCATAATTTTCAAAGCAACACAAATTATTGAATTAATCTTTCTAAATTAATAATGATAAAACTTCTCAGTAATATTGCTCCTGTTTTATCTATTATTTTCATCCTGGTTATTTCACTTGCATTTAAAGAACATGTTAATTTTCTTAAATATTTTCAGGAAATAACTAGAGTAGAAATAGATTATTGAACCTAAATTTGTTAGAAATTTTACAAAGGACTCTTAGCTGAGTCTTTTGCTCAGTTTCATTTGGCTACAGTCAAGATATTGGCCACACTGGATTTTTACCTGAAGGCTCAACATTGGAAGAATCCATTTGCAAGCTCATTCTGGTTATTGGCAGAATTAATTTCCTTCCTGATTTTCATTCAGAAGCTTCCCTCAAATCTCAGGCTGTGCACATGTCCTTGCCAGGTTGTTTACTTACACCACCAAACTTATAAACTCTCATCTCTGGATAAAAATGGACCCCAGATGATGAATTGCTTACACTTGTGCTATCTAGCCATGCCAGAGTCCGGATTCCCAGGCATGGTAAACAATAAAAAGAGTGATAGGAGCTTTGAGAGATGAATAATGGCCATACCAAATATGGTGCTATAGACCATGACAAAGAGTTTAGATTTTATTCTATGTGTCATTCTTAGTCCAGGGCATGAGGGGCCCATTCCCTGCTTCTTTTATTTAGAAAGGTCCCTCGTGCCTCCCCCAGCCATGCTACTCACTAAAGCGTGAGAAAAACATAGGGCCAAAGGTAGGTTTTACCTGCCAGGTGCTCTACCCTCCCTGACCCACCAGATGCTTTAGGTACTTGAGACTCCAGAACTTTCTGCCCAAGAAGTCCTAAGTCAGCTTCAAAGGTCTACTCAGGAGCATTTCCAAAAGGTGTACCACACAGACCGGGAGCTCACTCCAATCACAAAGACTGTTCAGTGTTCAAAGGGTTGCTATTTTCAAGGAGTATGGACAGAACTACCACGTAAGAGTTGGAATGTTCAAAATCATGCACAGTAGTTCCTTGAGATCTGGGACAAAATAATGGTGGCGGGGAAGTGGGAGAGGAATAGGGTCAGAATCTGGTGCCTAAAGAGGCACTTTGCCCTGTAACATTAGATATGGAACAGAATTCTGAGAAATCTACAAATTCAAAATTTAAATCTTTATGATGACATGTTGTCAAGTCAGTCTAATAAAATGTTTGTTTTTTTAGCATTATGTAAAACTCTAAAGAATTTAGACAAATTTCAATAGGTGATATATTTGCCAACATTTATAATGTTGCCCTGGATCATACTAATGTTCATGGTGGTCCTAGTAGAAGCCATGACCAGGGAATGACAGTATCTGATTAATTTTAAGATCTAACAGGCTTTTGTGTAGATGAATGGACTATAAGCATTTATAACTAGAAGCAGGGTTGCAAATCAGAGGCTCCTGCAATAGGCCAAGGGAGAGGGAGAGTGGCTTCATCTGGAGAGGTTAGTGGTGAAGCTGATGAGAAATGGACAGCTTTGTGCTTGCTTTGCAGATAGAGATCATCAAACTTGCTGATTTATCAGATAGGGACAAGTAGGAAAAATAAGATATAAAACCTGACTGCAAGTTCTATGGCTTAAATAGTTCATTAAATAGTAATGAGTTTAATCTCATCTACTATCTTCTTGGAGCTTTGGCTAAATATGAGGTAGCTGGGGAAAAAAGGACATGACTCTGTATCATCTAACTTTTCACAAATTCAATAATTTAATCTCTACACGTGGCCTTTTCTAAATAGCAGTTTATGTCACATGTCCTCATACCCTTGATTAACTGATTGATTCAATTTAATATTTGTCTTTTTGTCTGTGTGCATTTATTTCGGATATGCACTATTTCTTTTTATCAAATGCCAAAAAATCAAGAAGAAGCATTTGTTTTCAGGGATTGCCTTTTCCACCCATTTGAATTAAACTTGGATTAAAATATGCAAGTAGATTTATATATAAAATATTTGAGTAATAGATACTATCTGAAGAAATGCAACATCCACAATAGAAATGTTAAGTTTGTAAAAAAAAAAAAAAAAGTGGCTTTTCAGTTATAGATAAACAGCTTTTTTCAACAGTATTTACATCCACAAAAACTGACTGCCCTAACCAGGAAGCCAATTTGACATGTCTTATTTTGTACTATGTTTTAGGATAGAAAATACAAATTTCTACAAAGGCCAAAATGATGTGAATGGATCTTGACCCATTAGTAAATTCTGTGCTATAGAATTATTTGACATAAATAAATTTAGTCTATGCCTTTCTATTTTGCAAACACATAGTAAAAGTCAGATTTTGCTTTCTGTTTTATAATTCACTAAATTTTAGTATTGTTTTACTATTATAAGTTGTAATATAATATGTAGATGAATATTATAAGAATAATGAATTGAGAGTTATATAACTACTAGCTTTCCCGTTGCAGGAAAAAATCCTGCATTAGGATTTCCTGCTGCACTCTACCCTGCCTCCGTTCCTCCCTTGTTCGCCCGCCTCACCTTCTCCTCCAGCCCGCCCGCGTTTCCCTTCTCCCCCGCCCCGCCTCTGCCCCGCCCTTGTCCCCCGCCCCGCCCTTGTCCCCCGCCTCACCTTCTCCTCCAGCCTGCCTGTGTTTCCCTTCGCCTCCGGCCCCACCTCCGCTCCGCCCGCCCCGCCTTCTCTTCCAGCCCTCCCTTGTTTTCCTTCACCCCTGGCCCCGCCTCCGCCCCGCCCTTCTCCCCCGGCCCCGCCTCCGCCCCGCCCTTCTCCTTCCCCCCGGCCCCGCCTCCGCCCCGCCCCCCCCCTTGCTTGCTTCTTCGAAGCTTTACTCCCTTCTGCAGCTGTTGGCTTCTTTGGACGCTGTCTTGATATGCAAATTAGCCACCATCTTTGTTGGGGCAATTTGCATACTCATCCTGATTGGTTGGTGGGCGTGGCTCAAGTGTAGCGAAGGCGCGGTCAATTTGCATATTTGTCTATTATTAGATTAGATTATAAGAATGTTTCAAGATTCCTGGGTGATAAATATCTGCTATAAAAGATAAAGCAGGTATAGGTGTGATATGTTTTCCAGTTTTATGTGAATATTCCTAGTTTGTTGATTGGGATTAGGGAGATAGCAATATAATCTAACAAGTTAGAGAAACAGAGAAGGCTTTAGAATTATCAGGAGGGATTATTAAATTCAATTTTGAATATGAAATTGAATCTTCTTTTGGCCATTTAGTGGATTTACATAAAGATAGATATGTTATATATGTGTCCCAGTGAGGCACTCTACATTGCCCATAAAGAATTAGGAATGTGTAATATAAATGATTAATTGTGTCCTTGTTTAGGATATTACACAGCTGAAAGTGCCAGGTTTGAGCAAAGAACAGTAGAGAATGCTAACCATTTAAGCTTTTGACATTCAAGAATGTCGTCCTCTAAGGAGGCTAAGCGGAACTCCAAATTGAGAACTAAGGGAAGTATTGCAGAACCATAAGAAAAAGGTGTGGGTTATTTTTATTTAACAGAGAGGGAGTGGCTGACACTATTAAAATTAAGCAATGAGATCAAGTAGTTAAAAGTTAAAAAAATAATTTCTCTGTCAGTTGGGTGATCACTGTGTGAGGCTAAATGATTTTGATGCAAATAGTTTCAGAGGAGTGATTGGGCAAATCCAGGTCACAGTGGTTTGCACAGATAAATTTGAATAGCATAGTTGACCCTTGAACAATATGGGGTTGGAAGTGCTGAATTTGTGCACAGACAAAAATCCTCATATAACTTTTGACTCTCTCAGAAATCTAACCTATAACATAAAGTTAATTAACACATATTTTGTATGTTATATGCATTATATAATGTATTCTTACAGTAAATTAAACTAGAAAAAAAAACTGTGATTAAGAAAATCACAAGGAAGAAAAATACATTTACAATATTAATTGAAAAATATCCCTAATATAAGCGGTCCCACACAGTTCCAACCTGTGTTATTCGAGGATCAGCTATAGATCTCAACAGATTGGTTGTATTTACACTTTTTTTTTCCGGAATGCTTTTGCTCTTCTATGTATGCCCCTCTTAGAAATGCAGTTCACTAAATTACTCTCTTGAGTTTTTTTTTTTCATTTCTCCATGTAAAAAATGCAAATTTAGATTATATTACCAATTGCTTTCTTATAATCTAAAGCTGACATCTAGGGATTGTCTTTTCAATCCTCAGGGAGCAATGAATGGAATTGTAGCTCTAATGTAACATACTAAAAATGTAAGCCAATGTAAACCAGCATACAAGTCTCCCAAAAGAATTTGGAAACATTGTCAGGCTTTTCTCATATAGTCATCTTAATGTCAAATATTAAACAATACAGATTTTACTAATTTAATTTTGTAGAAATGCTCTGAAGTAATTATAAGTATATTGTATTTTATAAGTGATCTTTTATAAATATGCAAAGTTAAGTAGTCTAAGTTTTGTTTAATAAAGAATGCAAAAGGGGTAGTTTACATCCTGAAGTGAATGTTTTATTTAGTAAAAAAAGAAGCTCCAAATTGAAATAATTTACCTTAATTTTACTCTATTCTTTCCTGTACTTAATATCCAAACCATTAATAGTAACTAAAAATATATTATAGATAGGTAGATAGACAAATATATACTAAGTGGCCAGATTATTATGATCTCTGAACACATAATAATCTGGCCACTCAATATATATATATATTAGAGGCCTCGTGCATGAATTTGTGGGTCCGGACAGCCTGGCCGGGAGAGGGGACATGGCTGATTGGCCAGCCTGCCTGCTGGTCGAACTCCTGGTCGAAGGGACAATTTTCATATTAGTCTTTTATTATATAGGATATACACTGAGTGGCCAGATTATTATGAGTTCAGAGATCATAATAATCTGGCCACTCAGTGTATATACCAAAACATATTTTTAAAAATACTCCCAATGTATGAGAGTGAAATGGATGATCAGAACTTTATTAGAGATATGAAATCAAAAGTATAGTTGAACCAGCTGGCCATCTGGCTTAGTGGTTGAGCATCGACCTATGGATCAGTAGATCACAGTTCAATTCCTGATCAGGCCATATGCCTGGGTTGCAGGCTCAATCCCTAGTGTGGGGCTTGTAGGAGGCAGCCAATCAATGATTCTCTCTTATCATTGATGTTTCTATCTCTCTCTCCTTCTCCCTTCTTCTCTAAAATCAATAAAAAAATATATTTTAAAAGTATAGTTGAACCTAGTAGTTATAGAAGTTAAAATAAATTATATTTATATAATGAAAATTTTAAAAGAATAAACTCTACATTTTTAGCCAGAAATAAGCCAACTGCAGATATTTCTAATCATAATATCATTTTAACAAAGAGCAATGTTAACTTGGATACCACAAAGCAATTTGCTCATATTTTTTGTGCATACTTGAGAATTTATTAATACATACCTACAATACCTTCTATAACTATAACCATTTCACTTAACAATCACATGCCATATTTGCTGCTTTATTAATATTATATTATATGAGTATCACAGTACACTATTAGATTCTAGTCATCTTGTGAAATGGCTGTTACTCATAAACATATATATTTTTTATTTTTTAATATGATTTTTTTTATTGACTTCAGAGAGAGGAAGGGAGAGGGAGAGAGATAGAAACACCAATGATGAGAATCATCCATTGGGTACCTCCCACATGCCCACTATCCAGGATCAAGCCTACATTCTGGGCATGTGCCCTAACCTGAAATTGAACAGTGATCCCCTGAACCACACCAACCTGGTCTAGTCATAAGCATATTAAAGCTTGTCTTATGACACTGATTTTGGTAATAATGTGTTTAATCATTTCAGATCTTTTTTAAATTTAATTTTGTAAGGTTTATAGAATAATTTCTAAAAACATATGTTGATTCATATAAAATTTCTCTCTGTTAATATATACCACAAATTTTAAGTTCACCTAAAAAAAGTGTTTCACCTAATCGAATAGACAGACATTTACACAACTTATTTTAAAATGCACCATATCTATAGATATGATGTTCATTTCAAGCTGTCAAGTCATTTACTCTGTATTTTAGAGGTGATAATAATATGCAAGCTTACGCTTATCAGATTTAATTGAGTGCCCATGAAATTCATCATTGGAAATCAATAATTCTCTTTCCTTTTGCCTTTTTTTCAAAATATAGCAAATTATTTGAGAGCATTTGTATAGTATTATTCATACTTATTATCCCACTGCCCAAATCAACATTTTTTCTATGGTTAAATCCCAATTTATGCTATTTTTAATTAAATGAGAACCTTTATACCTTTTAAATTATAAAATATCCTATCTAATAGAAGACTAATATGCAAAGTGGCCCTTGGGAGTTAGACAGACCTGGAGTTCGACCACTTGCTATGATGTGTGCTGACCACCAGGGGGCAGTGAATAACGAAAGAAGGCCCCAGCCAGCAGCTGGAAGGCCCCAATCAGCCCTGATTGCTGGCCAGGCCTAGGGACCCTACCCATGCATGAATTTTGTGCACTGGGTTTCTAGTATCAAAATATTGATTTCTAATAACATATTAATAATATATATATATATATATATATCACTATATTTTTAAAATAATGTTGGATAAATTATATATATATATATATATATTAATAGTTTTACAATCAAATAGAATTTATAGAATTGAAACATACATTACAGAGATAAAATTTTTTTAGCCAATGATTTAGAGTCAGTTGAGAGGAACTCAATTAACTGACATAATGGTTAGAAGACTTCATTGTTACAACTCAACAAAGAGAAAAAAAGATGTAAAACAAAAGGTAAGAGATGTGGAGAAGATTGCTATGTAGTTCAATCAGTAAGTTTTCAGAGTGTACAGTGTAAGAAAGAGACAGAGAAAGGCAGAGCATATATTACAGGAAATACTAGATGCTATAATGGCTAAATTTTTCTTCCCTCAGGAACAGCGAATATGTGGGTTAATGTCAACAGACATTAGTGTTTATAAACAACTATAATACTTTTCTACATGCTTAAATTATAAATATATAGGTATATGTATTTTTGGTGGTATGTGCAGGGGATTGGTAAATAGGATCAAATTGCTGTAAGACTTTTTATTTGAAAGAAGAATGAATATATCAACTTTAAGCATAGTTAAACATGTATAAAGTGATTAGTAAAATAAAGATAGCAAGAATAATTTCAAAAATATAAGAAATTTCTACATCAGTTACTATTTTTGTTTAATGTCACCCCAAAATTAAGTAACTTAAAACAAAATTAAGTGGCAGCAAAAACAAGTCATTATTATCTCTCATCATATCTTCTATGGATTAAGAATTGGAACAGTTCAGGTGAGCCATTCTGGTTCAGGGTTGATCATGAAGTTGCAGGACCATAATGTCTGGGGCTTGTGTTATCTCAAAGATTTCTACATTTAAATATCTGGTAATTAAGATGCTGAAATTTATAACATATTTTATTGCTTCATCTTCCACAACATTCTGTTGATAAAAATATTACACATTCCATTGAAATTTAGAAGAAACATGATTTTTCAGTTGAGGATCCCCTAATTTTAAAAACTTTCTGTTTTTTTTCCCCCAATTTTATTTTATACTAGAGGCCCAGTGCACGAATTTGTGCACAGGTGGGGTCCCCCGACCTGGATGGCCATCGAGGCCTGTTGAGGGGGCCATATGGCCAGGGGGGAGGGGCCTCAGGAGGTTGGCTGTGGGAGTGCACTGACCACCAGAGGGCAGCTCCTGCATTGAGCATCTGCCTTCTGGTGGCCAGTGCGAGTCATAGCGACTGTTCTACTGGTCGTTCCAGTTGTTCTGGTCATTTGGTCATAACAGTCACTTAGGCTTTTATATATATACTAGCAGCCCGGTACACAAAATTTGTGCATGGGCAGGGTCCCCTCACCCCAGCCTGCACTCTCTCCAATCCGGAACCCATTGAGGGATGTCCGACTGCCAGTTTAGGCCCGATCCCAGGGATCGGGCCTAAACTGGCAGTCGGACATCCCTCTCACAGTCCGGTACTGCTGGCTCTTACCTGTTTACCTGCCTGCCTGCCTGATTGCCTCTAACTGCCCCCGCTGCAAGCCTGATCACCTCTAACTGCCTCTGCCTGCCAGCCTGATCACCCCTAACTACCCACCCCCCACCAGCCTGGTCACCCCTCACTGGCCCCTCTGCCGGCCTGGCCCCCAACTGCCCCCCTGCTGGCCTGATCACCTCTAACCGCCTCTGCCTGCCAGCCTGATAACCCCTAACTACCCCCCCTGCCGGCCTGGTCACACCTCTGCCGGCATGGTCACCCCACGCAGCTTGCTGTTCAGTCGTTTGGTCGTCCCTCACTAATCACCCTCCTGGCCTTGTTGCCCCACACAGCCTGCCGTTTAGTCATTACTGTGAGGGCGTCCTGACCAATTTGCACAATACCCTTTTATTAGTATAGATACTAGAAACCCAGTGCACAAAATTTGTGCAAGGGGAAGTGTCCCTCAGTCCGGCCTGCACCCTCCCCAATCTGGGACCCCCTCGGGGGATGTCCAACTGCCGGTTTAGGCCCGATCTCACTGGCATCCCTCTCACAATCCAGGACTGCTGGCTCCTAACCACTTGCCAGCCTAATCGCCCCCTCACTCTCCCCTGCTGGTCTGATTGACACCTAACTGCTCCCCTGACAGCCTGTTCACCCCCAACTGCCCTCCCCTGCCAGCCCGATCACCCACAACTTCACTCCTCTGCCAACCATCTTGTGGTGGCCATCTTTTGGTGGCCATCTTGTGACAACATGAAGGCAGCCATCTTGTGGCAGCCATCTTGTGACAACATCGCACGAGGCATCGCGTGAGGGTATGACGCCACCTAGGCCTTTGTTATATAGGATAGGTATGCTGGCACCCTCAAAAATTAAAATGGCATGGATTCTTTGCAACTTCTTTTTTTTTTTAATTTTTTGGATAGGGGTGGGTGGTGTGTGGGAAGAAATCAATCAAATAACTTGTATGCATATATGCATAATCCAATAGGGTGGTGAAGGCCTTGGGCAGGGGTGGGATGGGGTGGGGTGGGAATGGGGGCAGGAGCAGGCTAGAAGGGGTCAGTCGGAGAACAAGGGGGACACATGTAATACTTTCAACAATAAAGATTTTTAAAAAGAAAAAAATAAATATAGCAATGGAAAAAAATTAGAGCAGTTTTAGGATCATAGCAATTAATATTGAGCAGAAGGTACAGAGATTTCCCATATACTCACTCCCTACCTCCATACATGCATAGTTTCTCATATTATCAACATCCACTACGAGTGATATATTCCTTAAAATTGATGAACCTATATAGACACATAATTATTATTAACAATCCTTAGTTTACATTAGGGTTTACTCTAGGTGTTGAATAGCCTGTGGGTTTGGATAAATGTATACATGTAACTATAGTTATAGTATCATATAATACCATTTGGGGAGTTTTAAAAAGCCCTAGAAATCCTCTGTGCTTTGCCTATTCATTTTGCCCTCCCCCATAACACCTGATATTTTTGTTGTCTCCATAGTTTTATCTTTTCCTGTGTAGGGGCTAAAAATAATAATACTTTTTTTTCTCACTTCTAAGTTATTCTGGCTGGGCTAATAATCAAAATAATAGAAACAGATTAATAGGAGAAAATCAAAATTTAATACATGCAGACAGAGAATTAACATACGCATAAAAATTACAAAGGCAGTGAATTAAATTGGGTATATATTTCATGTTGGACAAAGGAGGGCATAGGGGTCTGAGATGTGAAGGGAAGTGGGCCATTTATAGGTAGTTGAGTAAAAGCAGAACATACATACATGGCAGGTAAATTCTTGCTTTAAGGAGACACGGGTGATGCAGCTACAAAGCCTCTGCTTGGTTCCTTTATGTCTACTATAGTTCATTCAAATTAGAATAAGGTGAACTACCTAAGATTTCCTTCCTGAATCAGGCCTTTTCATCTGAATGTCTTAGGCTTGAAAAGGAGCGGGTGGTCAAGGAAGGGGAGAGTCAAAGTAATTTCTGAGCCTTTTTTTCCCCTCTCTGTCTTTCTCTTAATCCCAGGCTTAAAATCTATACCACAAAAGGCAAATCTTTGGTCCTGTTCACCAGAATGTTGTATAGTAGAAATCCTGCAGACATAACCTTTTCAGATTACTTTCTTTTACTTAGTAATATGCATTTACATTTCCTTCATCTTTTTTTTCCTGATTTGATAGCTCATTTCCTTTTAGTTATGAATACTGTGCCACTGTCTGAATGTACAGCAGTTTATTTAACCATTCAAGGACATCTTAGTTATTTCCAAAGTTGTCTTGATTGCTATAGCTTTTCAGTAAGTCTTTTTTGTTTTGTTTTTTAATATATTTTATTGATTTTTTTACAGAGAGGAAGAGAGAGGGACAGAGAGTTAGAAACATCGATGATAGAGAGACATCGATCAGCTGCCTCTTGCACAACCCCTACTGGGGATGTGCCCGCAACCAAGGTACATGCCCCTGACCGGAATCAAACCTGGGACTCTTCAGTCCGCAGGCCGATGCTCTATCCACTGCGCCAAACCGGTTTCGGCTTCAGTAAGTCTTAAAGTCAGTCCTCCAATTGTGTTCTTCTCTTCAACATTGTGTCTGCAACTTTTGTAAGGCTCTGTTTGTGTGTGTGTGTTATCTGACAAAGAGCAATTGTTTTCAATTATGCCCATCCTATCTAATAAAGAGGGAATATGCTAATTGACCATCACTCCGTCACAAAGATGGCTGCACCCACAGCTGAGGCCAAGTTCCTTTAAGGAGCCTTAACGAGCAATCAGCAGGGACCTGAGCCTACTCCCTCCCCCGCCCCCGTGGGGCTTGACAGGGGACCTCAGGCCACGCCCCTCACCCTGGCGTCAGGCTGGGGGACCTCAGGCTGCACCTCCTGCCTTGGCACCAGGCCAGGGGACCTGAGGCCATGCCCCTCACCCTGGCGTCAGGCTGGGGGACCTCAGGCTGCACCTCCTGCCTTGGCACCAGGCCAGGGGACCTGAGGCCACACCCCCTGCCCGGCGGGGCTTGATGGGGGACCTCAAGGTATGCTTCCCGTCCTCGTGCTGGGCTAGGGGACCTCAGGCTGTTCTCCCCACCAGGTCGGGCTTGACAGGGGACTTCAAGCCATGCCCCCCACCCTGGCACCAGGCCAGGGGACCTCTGGCTGCACCTGCTGCCCCAGCACTGGGCCAGGGGACCTGAGGCTGTGACCCCTGCCTGGCGGGGCTTAACAGGGGATCTCAGGCCATGGCCCCCACCTGGTGAAGCTTGATGGTGGACCTCAAGGCATGCCCCCCGCCCCATCTGGGGGACCTCAGGCCACGTCCCCCATCCTGGTGCCAGGCCAGGGGACCTGAGGCTACACCCTGTGGGCTTGACAAGGGTGGCACTGGCCGGGTCTGGATCTAGCCCAATGGGGGTGGGGGCGGCCGGGTCTGGGTCTCATGCGATTTTGAGGCACATGTGGGTGGGCAGGGACTTGATTCTGGGTCCCCCTTTTAATGTGCACAAATTTCGTGCACTGGACCACTAGTCTATACTAATAAAAGCCTATGTGGTCGTCATGCCCTCATGATGTGATGCCCTTACGCTGCAATGAGCGATCACCAGGAGGCTGCGTGCACAGTGGGTGCATGCAGGTGGGCGGGGCTCCATGCGTGTATGGGTGGTTGGGGGCTTGATGCTGTGTGCGCGGTGTGGAGGTGGGACCCCCGGCCTCCGGCCTACCTCTTTGGGGAAATCCATCAAGGAGCCCCAGATGGGTGGGCAGGGCCGACCTCTTTGGGGAGATCAACTGCAGGGCTCCCGCACTGTGAGAAGGCACAGGCCAGGATGGGGTTTCCCCCCAGCCCAGAGTGCACGAATTTCATGCACCAGGCCTCTAGTACACATATAAGAAAGTTAATCAGAGCAAAACTTGCAATAGCCTCAAAATAGAAATAATCTAACTATATGAGAATGGAAAATAAAATGTGGCATATTCCCACAACAATATGAAATGCGACATCCTATATAATAAAAGGTTAATATGAAAATCGACTGAACAGCAGAATGACTGGTCACTATGACATGCACTGAACACCAGGGGGCAGATGCTCAACACAGAAGCTTCCCCCTGGTGGTCAGTGTGCTCCCACAGGGGAGCACCACTCATCCAGAATCAGGGCTCAAAGCTAGCTAGTGCAACGGCAGCGGTGGGAGCCTCTCCTGCCTCTGCGGCAGCCCTAAGGATGACAAACTGCCAGCTTAGGCCCACTTCCTGTGGGGAGCGGACCTAAGCCGTCAGTCAGACATCCTCTGAGGGCTCCCAGACTGCTTGAGGGTGCAGGCCGGGCTGAGGGACCTCCCAAGTGCATGAATATCGTGCACCAGGCCTCTAGTAGATAATGAAAGAGCTACACATATAACTACATAAATCAATCTCACTACAAAATATTATGCAAGAAAAATAAATGACCAAAGACTACAGAAAGAATAACTACCTTCTGGTAAGATAAAATAAAATAAAATAAACTAGATTATCTCATAATGCAGATATAGATAGATTATAGATAGATGATATAGATATAGATTAGATATAGATAGATCTAGATCTAGATCTAGATCTAGATCTAGATATAGATATAGATATATGTATGTATATAGTTGTAAAGTATAAAGAAAACAAGGACATTGTTATCACAACTGGAAGGAATGTGATTACCAATGAGGTATGGAGAGGGTTATCAGTCACACATAAGGAGCTGGTTTGATATGACACTGCCTGTTGTGCTGGGAGGTGACAGTGTGGACCTTGAGGCTCTCTCTCCTTAGATTGTGGGCTTCTCGGTGACAGAAAATGTATACTAGACACTTCAGTGTTGATTGGGTTTTTCTATATTATTAGCTCTGAATTGCCTAAATTTGAAAAAGTGAGAGGTAGGATTTGGTGTTTGAGAGGCGTGTCCTTCCTGAATCATGTAATCTGGTCTAGTAATTTTGTTCTCTGTATTGCAGAAAAGTAGAACCCAAGTGGGTAGCATAACAGATGATGATATATTTTATGTTTGTGTATATGTGTTATCCAGGTGCAAGTGACATCATTAAAAAATATCACTAATATTTTTAGGTATGTTTATTCTAAAATTTTCTATAATGAGGAAATTCTCTCTTCCTCCTTCTCTCTCCTTACCCTCCTTAAAATATATTTTTAATACTCCATTTATTAAAATTTCTCTTTGTGTCCCATATGGGTGTTTCTGAGGTTGTTCCAAATCATAGACTAATCGACTTTTTTTCTTTCATTCCAAACACGTGTGATTAAATTCTTAAAATATTTTCAGAGAGTAAATTTGAGTTCCCATTCCCTATGCATACATGAAACACATTTTCTATTTCTGTATTTATTTCATAATTTTAGAAATTTTATTTTGAGTGTTCATTTCAGGCTATTGAAAATAAAACATTTTAAAGACTGTGACTATATTCAAAATAAATTTTAATATCTGTCTTATTAAAAGGTTTAAAGCACTTTATATCCTTTTATAAAATTGTCAGATCTAGGCAAACTTCCCTGTTAAAAATAAATATATTGAACCTGTAAGTAAAATGGGTTCAATCTAATTCTGGATTTTAAATAATTGTTTTTAATGTTTTTATTGAGCCCCAACTGCATGGCTCAGTGATTGAGCATTGACCTATGAACCAGCAGGTCACGGGTTCCATTCCTGGTCAGGGCACATGCCCAGGTTACCGGCTTGAACCCCAGTGTGGGACATGCAGGAGGCAGCCAATCAATGATTCTCTCTCATGTTTCTCTCTCTCTCTCCCTCTCCCTTCCTCTCAGAAATCAATAAAAATATATTTTTTTAAAATAAAAAATAATAAAATGTTTTTATTGATTTTAGGGAAGAGAAAAGAAGAGAGGGGGAAGGAGAGAGAGAGCCATACATTGATGTGAGAGAGAAACCTTGATTGGCTGCCTCCTACATGTACCCCAACCTGGGCATGTGCCTTGATCAGGAATTGAACCAGTGGCCCTTCAGTACATGGGACAATGTTTTACCAACTGAACTACAATGGCCATGACTTAAGTAATTTTTTTTTTCCTTGATGACCCATAAAAAATGAGCACAGAACATATCACTATTGGGACATTTTTGTTATTGTATAGTATTATAATGAAGTATTTTTAGTAGATTCATTTAAAAAGTTATAATCTTACTCTGATATATTTATAGAATAAATGAAAAAGTTTACAGGTAACTAGACTTTATTGAAATAGTCTCAACTTTGAAGGTTAACAAGTATTATTTCCAATAGTCTTCTCACTTTTTTTTTTTTTTTTCTTTCATGTCCTTGATGCTTAGTTTTCTGGCCCAAGATCAAGATTTTTTTTTTTTTCCCTTTTTCATATTCCTACCTACTTTTCTCTTAAATGTATGTCTAAGTCTGGGTCTCGAAGGCTATTAGTTTCTTTGTTTTTTGTTTCTGTCAGTTCCTCCTCTTCCAGAGTTTATTCCATTCTCTAATCCCAAGAGACTAGCTAAGGTTCATATTTGGCCTAGGAACATATGATTTCAAAAGCAGACCTAACAGGATGGATTCAGAAGAATAAAGAAAGTGTGTGTTTCAAGGTACTTTAAAAATATTCAAAGGAGATAGTTCAAAATTAGATAGGAAGGAAAATAGGAAGGACAATTTATATGGTAAATTAACATAAAGCTGATTAGATTATGTAAAATACCTAGAACTTCCAAGGAGAGTTTAAGATTTGAGATTAAATTATTCATGAAGCCAATGACTCTTTAGAAATAAGCCAATTATATTATTCACTGAATGTGTTGATGACCTAAGACTCTTTTATGCTCTTACACTAATGAAATCACAACACTGCTATAATCTAAAAAGATACTAGTTTCATTGGGGGAAAAAGAAACACCAAAAACCTCAGAATTTGTATTCAGAGATAAAAAATAAATATGGTAAAATAATAAACAATTTAAAATGTATTCTATTTTCTAATAATAATTCTTGCCTGGCCAGTATGGCTCAGTGGTTGAGTATCAACACACAAACGAAAAAGTTCCTGGTTCAGTTCCTGGTTAGGGCACATGCCGAGATTGTGGGCTCAATCCCCAGTAGGAAGGAGGCAGCCAATTGATGACATTACTCTCTCATTGATGTTTCTATCTCTCTAGCCCTTTCCTTTCCTCTTTCTCTAAAAATCAATAAAAACATTTGAAGAGATGATTCTAACTTTTTCAATTATTTAGGAGTAAAATATATAGAAGTTTTAAATATTAGATTAATATCATTCATAGGTTGCATAAACATTACCCTTCTTCTTAATAATTAGAAAGCTAAATTAATCTAAACTATGAACATTTACTAACAGAGAGAAAAAAGTAGTATATGGCATAACAGTAAATAAAATCACTAAGCAAGATGTGGCTGCAAGTATGTGCAAGCAGGAAGGAGACTGATAAGAGCTGTGCAGCATCTAGAGTTTCTGACTTACGGTCAGCAGCTAGAGCCAGGAGATATGGCCAAAGGTTGGACTCACAGACATGGGCCAGCACTTCATTTTCCCTTGGACTCTGCAAAGAAAACTTGTGCAAACTAGTTTTGTCCTTAAAGGGACAATGCAGGGAATGCAGTTTGTCACATAGAGAGAGTCAGAGCCCAAACTGCCAACCTGTTGTCATGCAAATTGAGTCAGGAGACCCAATTGCAAAAAGGTCCAGATATTTGGTCACAATTATGTTATTGAAGTCCAAATCACATAGTAATGATAAAAACTATTTTGGAAAGTTTTGGGATATTCATCTCTCTCCAAAATAAATATATTTTAAAATATGGACTACTTTATTGAAAATATTTTTAAATATTAAAATAGAATTAAAGTTGTATATAACACACCTAGTACTTTTTTTTTCTAAATTAGTATTTAATAAATTAAGTGAAATTTATATACAAAAATTTAGGCTATTAAGGCACCACATTTCTGCAAACTACACTTTTCCCATAATCTTCCTGAAAAATAACCATCAATATACTTTCTCCAGGCCTATTCTGTCTGCATTTAAAGTGAAAATTTAACAAATTATAGTCAATGAGGGATTTGACAAAGCACCATAACTGGAAATTGCCAATAATCTGTTTCTAATTTGTATTAGAGAAGAAAAATGAGCTGAGTCATTGAATGTATTTAAAAATGAATTGCAGTCAGTGTGTATTGTGGCTAACAAGCTCTTAGGCACTGAATCATACAGAAGTTAATAACACATGCTTAAGATGCTGGAGAAAACCTGTATGGATTTTATAGGAAGATTTTCATTACCTGTGGTAATGAATCATATGGTTTTAGAAAACTTAATGCATTTTGAATCTGAAATAAATTGATTATATAAAGATTTTCTTTTAGGAAGAGGATAATGCAATTTACCAGAGTTTTAATGTTACTCTATATTAAACACTACTAATGCAGCTTGCAATTATTATAAAGAAATAGAAAAGCCTGTTTTCTAACATTCTTACAGAAAAACACCATATAAATTAGAAAAATTACAGTGATGGCAACAAGGTGGAACTATTTAGCAGTTGTTCCCTTGAACTATTCGTTACTGAGATGTAATTGATTGTTCAAATTACAGGTTCAAGAAACAAGTTTTTTTTAAAGCATAATATATTGTTTATGACAAATAATAATTTGTCTGGCATTTCTTCTTACTAAATAAATGATCTTGGAATTTCACTTTACATTCTGATAAAGCCATTACCAAATGGCTTTATCTAAACACAAACTAAAACTGAACAAACTTACATGTGCATTATTTCCTTTCCCCTGCAATTACAGTGATAGATTCTCAGGTGGTAATTTTCTTCTCTAAGTACAATTTAATATTTTATATGAAAGCAGAAAAGTGAGACGTTTAAAAAAGTAAAAGAAAGATATGGGAGACTGTTCACATATGCTTAAATTCTATGTCCTTCTAATATAAAACTAGAGGCCTAGTGCATGAAATTCATACACAAGTGCAGTCCATAGGCCTGGTCAGCAATCGAAGTGCGAGCATCTGGCATGGAAGGGCAGGTCCCAGCTGACCTCTGGGCTCTGGGCAGCACCTGGGCCCCAGGCCCCCGCATGCTCCCCTCTGCCTGAGTCATGGTTCCCAAGTTCCCACATGGAGATGCGGTGAGCACAGCCGGACACCATGGGCCAGGGTGCAGTGTGGGCCTCTGGGCTGCCCAGCGGTGCCGCATAGAAGCCGGGTGGGCAGCGCACCCTCTCCCTGTCAGCCTCACAGACCAGCTCCTGCTTGAACCCACAGGGAGCCCAAATCAGCCCCTGTGTTCCCGGCGGCTGTGAGCCAGCTCACCCGAAAAAGGCCACATGGGTACAGGGCAGGCTCCTCATGGGTGCCCGGCACTGAGCGCCTGCTGCCAGCACTGCATTGCTGATGCCCATCATGTTCAACGCCTCCCCCTGGTAGTCAGCACATGTCATAGCGAGCGGTCGAACTCTTGGTTGAACAACTGCCCAAGGGGACAATTTGCATATTAGGCTTTTATTATATAGGATATTTACATATCCTTATTTATATTTTGCATGTAATCAAGGACTCAGTACAGTGAATATATTAAAGTGAGACTATTAAACATAGTCAAGAAAACCCCCTTTTGCTCTCTCCGGGCAGCTGCAGACTTGACAGGTTGGGACCGAAGAAGGGCCAGAGAAGCGGGGACCAGGAATGAGGGCCGGTGGCCTGGGGGACTGAGGCACAGCCTGCCATGAGCCGCACGTCCTCCATGGAGGTCGGAGTGAAGTTCAAGCTTCATCGTGCCCTTGCGGATTCTGATTGTTGATGTCTGTTTCCCTGGCTTGTTTGATGGGGCAGGGACTGTGGAGGAATCACTGCTGCTGGCCGAACTCAAGCCTGGGCGCCCCCACCAGTTCAACTGGAAGTCGAGCTGCGAAACCTGGAGTGTCTTCTTCTCCCCAAGATGGCTCCTGGTTCGCTTGGTATCAAGGACACTACATTGTCAAGCTGATTCCCTGGCCACTGTTAGGTCTGATCAAATAATTGAATCGATACCCTCTCCCTCGGGAACTGACCATTAGGCCACTTCACAATGGACATTCCACTTGCTTAGACCACATTCCACTTGCTAAGACCATTATCTCTCTCCCCTGGAGTTTCCCAGAATCTGGACCTGCACAGAGAATTCTCAGCCCAGAAAAAGTCGGCCTAGAGTCCTTTTAAACCTCTGAATCTCCGTCTTTGGGTGCTGGCACCATTTTGGAGCTCAGCCCATCTGGTATTCAAATGACCTAATAAATTCATAATTCTTCACCCCTTTTGGCCTTGTGCGTTCCTCCTTCGGTGACTCTAACATTTGGTGCCAAAACCCGAGGTTGTTCCACGGGGATGGGGAGCCATCATCTCGGCTTTGAGCACCCTGAGTTTGCTACTTGGAAAGCAGTAGGCAGTGGCAGCTCGACCTGGGCTTACCTCTGAATCCTACTCGGGTGACTTGATTGCACTCCTCTATCAGGCCTCTCTCCCTTATGGACCCTCCTGAACCAACCAGGGAGGATGCTGGATTGAGAATCTGTCCTCCATTGCTGACCCTCCATCCCACACCAGCCAATCTTCTCTAGGTGAGTGATGTTCCACAATTTCCCTCATTTTGAGTCTTCTGCCCACTCTCTCTCATTGACTTCTCGAAAAGTCTCTCATCTCAAAAGTCCTAGCACTAGGCCAGAAGACTCATCAGCCATTTAGCTTTGGGTCCTTCTGGATTGGGGATGCCCAGTCCAGAGGGTTGCCCCACATTTCTCATAGTGATTTCTTTAGCAGCAGGGATGCCTGCCCTAAACAGTCGCCTTTGGATTTATGGTCTATCACTCACCCTTCCACTCTCATGGACCACGCCACACTCCCTCTGCACACTCATGGGGGAGATCATGCCCAACCACCTCATTTTATTTTGTAACACTGGCCACAATACAAACTAGCTAATAAGTCTCAATGGCTTAAAAACGGCTCTTTTAATTTTAACACGCTGCACAATTTAGATAATTGTTGTCATTGCAATGGAAAATGGTCTGAGATTCTCTATGTCCAGGCCTTTTTCACCCTTCTGGCCCAATCCTCTCTCTCAATTCTGCTCTGCCCATCAGATCTTTCTCCTTCACACAAAACATCATACCCCTAACACTTCTGATTATGAATCTACTTTTGGTTCAGCAGACCACTGACTTCCACCCCCTTACACATGCACTCCATCACCTACAGTAGATTCAGAAAACCTAGACTCTCCTAACAAGCAACCACCTTCTCCTCCAGCCCGTGAGAGCCCAAATCCCAAGAATGCAAGCTCCAAAACAGCCTTTTCCCACCTAACACTTGCTCCTGGGCCACTCAAAGACCATCTTGCTCAACAGCCACTTCTATTCCCATGCCCGTTCTACCCCTGTGAAAGAGAACAGAAACTAAAGGTATTGTGTGGGTACACATCCTATTTTCCATGTCTGACCTCACACAGATTGAGTGACATCTCAGGTATTTTTCCACTGACCCGACTACCTTTACTAAGGAATTTAAGTACCTGACCCAGTGCTATGACCTGACCTGGCACGACATCTAAGTCCTCCCGTCCTCCTCTCTCACCCCAGAGGAGAAGGAGCACATCTGACTAGCAGCTCAGGATCATGTCAAGGCCCTCCAAAGACAGTTCTCAGTGGCCAACCTGGTTGACGCTGACATACTCCCCCAAACTGACCACAGATGAGACTATCAGGTCAGTTCTCCAGGGCACTGGCTCCATAACCATATGATCATCTGTCTTATTGCTGGACTCAAAAAGGCTGCCCATAAGGCGGTCAACTATGACAAACTTAATGAAATCACTTAAGGCCCTGACAAAAACCCAGCTCTTTTCCTCCTCCACCTCACGGAGGCCTTCCAGCTCCTAGCCACCACTCTCATGAACCCCAAACGAGGTGCTGGTCCTCCCACCAAGGGCAAGTCAGGGGCTAAGCCTTCTCCAAGACCATGCTTCAAATGCAATAAGGAAGGACACTGGTCCAAGTCCTTCTCAAACCTGAGACCCCCGCCTGCACCCTGCCCAAGGTGTGGAAGGGAAGGCCACTGGAAATCAGACTGCAGTCTGGCCCCTCCAGTTTGGACCTCATCCAGTCCAGCAAGGCCACCCTCTGGATATGGTTTGGAGCTCCCAAACCTCCTGGGACTGGCCCTGAAGACTGAAGCTGCACAGGCCCCCTCAGACTTACATCACCAGGACAGAACCTCAGGGAGCGATTGTGATGGCAGGTAATTGACATTGGGGCCACTTCTTCTGCCCTCCATGAATTCACTGGGACCCTTGTCCCCTCCTCAGTCACGATTATTGGTGTTGACAGATTAGTCTCACAGCCATTAGCCACCTCACCTCTACACTGCATCTTACTAGCCACCCCATTTATCCACTCTTTTCTAGTTCTACCTCAATTCCTGACTGGAGCTACCATGTATCCCCTCATAGCACCCATGACAGTTACCTACTTTAGTTTCATTCTCACCCCACAAAGCCATGCCATTCCTTAGACTGTAAACACCTTATCTCCTCCATAACTGCCCCCTCCTCTAAATAAGAAATACTCTCGTTTCTTGGGCTCACTGGGTACTCTCACCTCTGAGCTCCCAACTTCAGTCTTCTCACAACACTCCTCTATGACAGGGCAAAGGGACCCCTCACTGAGCCCTTAGATCCCAAGGCCAGCATTCCCACCCCTTTAATTCTTGGAAAACTGCTCTCACCTCAGAGACTTCTCACCACACTTCCCGAAGAACAACTTTCTTTACTGCAAAACTACGAATGCTTACTTAACAGTCTGGCTACTATCAGAAGCTGAACTCATTATCACCCAAACCTTAGCATGTTATCTCTAAGGAAAAATGGGGCAGTTTTAAATCCAAGTGGCTGGAGACTAGAAATTGCAGTCCTAAAACAGGCTGTATGGCCTGTTCCCTCCCCATCTCAGATTTTTCTCCAGCCTTATATGCCTATACATAATTTTCCAAAATCTTCTTTGGCAACTTAAAAGCTTTAAAGCATTGCTGGATTAAATGATAAACACCCAAATATTTCAATAAGTTTTAAGTTCACCTGATTTTAGCTTTTGTTACAGAAAATCTATAAAGTAGATTTGGAACTATTAATGTAATGTCTTGTGCTTTGTTAAAGGTATATTGTTTGAAAGTGAGAATGCTCATAAATGTCAGTCTAAGAAATGCTGGCTGTTTACTTTTTGGTTATCATTGGAAAATTAAGGCTTCTAAGCATTGACAATAGAAGGCATAAGGCATGGACATGCATTCTGAAGGAAAAGAAAGTCAGTTAAAGTAAGAATGTTTGTGAAGTTGTAAGAATGTTTGTGAAAGCTGTAAGAATGTGAAAGTTGTAAAAAGGTCTATGAAAGTTATAGATTTGTAAAGAGAAATGTTAAAAAATCCTGATGCCAAGCAGTTTTCAACCATCTAGAAAACCTTATCTTTCCTAAACCAAGGACACTTAAGAGTAAATGATTTGAGTATAAACCTCATTTTTGTATATTAGACTACAGCCCTTCAAACAAATGTTTCTTTCCTTCCACCAAACCACTTATCATAATTCTTGTTCTTACAGCTTTTGACCCAGTAATATTAAAATTTGTAAAACAGTTTGTCTCCCCCAGGTTACAAGCCCTACTTGTACTCAGGAAATACCACCCCTAGACACCATCATAACCTCCTTTTGTGTCCAGGTCTCATCGTCCCTGTGACCCCCAGAGCAAGAATGATGGGCTAGGTACAGGTATAGAAACTCACTGGGCCAGAAAGCTCTGGATGCTAGCAAGGGGCAAAACTGGGAAAACAAGAACCTCACCTCCAGGGTAATCTATCCTTCCCCTTCATATCACTAGTCAGGAAACTTAGACCCCTGATCTTTTCCTCCCTAAATATAACATCTAGGCCTCAGTTGTATTTCAGCTCCAGGCCAAGAAAAGCAGAAAAACCAGACAAGTGAAGCTGTGGCAGCCTCAGGACCAGCTTTTACCTCCCAAGTTACTCAACAGAACCACTTTCGAGCCTTTACCAACCAGTCTCTTAGGGAAATCATGCTGCTGCGAACCCTCATCCAGGGACTACTATCAAAGTCCTTTCCCTTGTGATCTCGACATCCCCCCCTCAGCAGGAAGTATATATAGAAGATATGACCTACATCCCTATTCCATAAAAAAAAAAGGCTGGAATGTTAGGTCTGATCAAATAATTGAATTAATACTTCCTTCCCTGGGAACTGACCTTTAGGCCACTTCACAATGGATGTTCCACTTGCTTAGACCACATTCTACTTGCTAAGACCATTATCTCTCCCCTCTGGAGTTTCTCAGAATCTGAACCTACACAGAGAATTCTCCACCCAGAAAAAGCCCTCCTAGAATCCTTTAAAAACCTCTGACTCCCGTCTGGGCACTGGCACCATTTTGGGGCTCAGCCTATCTGGGTTTCCAGATGACCTAATAAATTCATAAGTCTTTATCCCTTTGGATCTCATGCATTCCTCCTTTCAGAGACCCTAACAGACATGGAGGAGCAGTTCATCCCTAAAGGGTTTGAAACCAAAAGCCGAAGCAGCAAAAATGATACAAAAGGGTGAGGCAGCCCCAAGGAGAGGATTCTAGACTGTGGGCAGATTGTCTGGGGTTTGGCCTTCAGCCTGTGTCCTTCTCCACCCAGCAGGAAGCTCTGGGCATGCCACCATCCCAAGTGCCAGATGTCTCTTGCCTGATCCTCACTACGGGACTCAAGGATGGGCAGATCAAGATTTGGGCTCCTCCTTTTGAATCTTTGCGACCACCAAAATGTTGTAAGTGATCTGAGCTTCACACCCAGTGGCAATTTAATTTTAGTCTCTGCATCTTGGGATAAGACTCTTCGCATCTGGGACCTGAATAAGCATGGTACACAGATTCAGATGTTGTTGGGCCATCTGCAGTGGGTTTACTGCTGCTCCAGTCTCCCCGGACTGAAGCATGCTTTGCTCTGCAGATGGAGAAAAGTCAGGCTTCCTATGGAGCAGGTGGTCCTACACATTAATCCAGAAGCTAGGGGGCCACCAAAGCAGTGTTGTCTCTTGTGACTTCTTTCCTGACTCTGCCTTGCTTGTCACGGCTTCTTACAACACCACTGTGATCATGCGGGACCCTTACACTGGCAAGAGGCTAAGGTCACTCCACCACAACCAGCTTGAATCCCTCATGGAAGACAGCCATGTCCACATTAGCTCCTTGAGATCTGTGTGCTTCCCTCCTGAAGGCTTATACCTTGCCATTGTGGCCGATGACAGACACCTCAAGATCTGGGCCCTGGAACTGAAAACTCCAATTGCATTTGCTCCTCTGACCAATGGTCTTTGCTGCACATTTTTTCCACATGGTGGAGTTATTGCCACAGGGACAAGGGATGGTCACCTCCAGTTCTGGACAACTCCTAGGGCCCTATTATCACTGAAGCACTTATGCCGGAAAGCCCTCCGAAGTTTCCTCAGCACCTACCAAGTGCTAGCACTGCCAGTTGCCAAGAAAACGAGAGTTCCTCGCATACAGGACTTTTTAAGCAATGCTACATGATCTCACGTGTTTTCTCTGTGGCAGGATAAAGCTCCCTGGAAAAGGAGTAGCTGAGATAATGGGCCAAACACCTGGTTTTGGATGGACATAGTTTCTCTTTGGGGTTGTGAATAGAATGTAGCAAAACCAGATTCCAGTGGACTAGTAATGGATCTTTCCCCCACAACATGCGAATGTCAGTCATAGAGGAGTGGATTCCACTTCCATGGCCACAGAGCCTTATCTTAAATCTTCAGTCCACTTAGAAACAACAATTTTGAATTCTTTCTAGTAATTTTGATTCCAAGTGCAGATAATGACGTTTTGGTAAGAAGAGTTCTAGGCCTGGCGAAAGCCTCTGTAGTGGCCAAGGGTTTCAACGCCCTCTACTGGGAAGTGTGGCTCCTGCCTAGTCCATGCTGTTTCAGATGTGGCAGAGGCCTTGTTTCAAGTTCTCTCCTGTTGTGTCAGAGTTGATGGTGGCACAGCTTCCTGCAGCTTCTCTCTGAGCAGTGGGACAAAGTTTTCAAGGAGCAGGCTCTGGTATGAGGTATTAACTAAATTACATGTGACTCAGAGTTGTGAAGATGGCTCCTTAATTGTGTAAAGCATTGGTGTTGTCATCACTTCAGCTGATATTCTCATGGAGGAGGTCTGACTTTGCTGCTTCTCATTGGACTAATGAGCCAGTTTCAGCTCTACCCCAACAAAAAGATAGCTCCTTAAAAGTACTGTTCTCCTTCAGTGATATAGTTATTTAATCAAGACACCTCATTCAAACATAATCTGCCTTTGGAAAACTTAATATATTTTAAAAGAAAACCTTGTTTTATATACCAAATTGGGGAGGGGAATTCCCCTTCCTCTCTTGGTTGTTATGGCTGTTCAAATAATAAAAATGGCATAAGGTAGATTAACAAGATAAAAACACAGTTAATACCTGCACATGGGAAATTTATACAAGCAGAAAAATTCCAAAGATAGTAAAGGCAAAATGAGGTATATATGTCATTTTAGACTAAGGAGAAGGAGGTAGGACAAGGAGATAAAAAGAGTTAATGTTTAGTAAATAAACATTTGCTGAGCCATCTAGAGAACATGGAATACAGAGAGATCTTGGATCAAATGAGTATTGCTAAGTTCCTGCTTGTCTGCCACACCCAGTTCACGTTATATTTTGTTTATACATGGTGCTAGTTCTTCCAGGCAGTGGCCTCCTATCTTACATTCTTTTGGGCAGTTTGGAAGAAAGTTAAAAGTTCTCCCGAGTCTTTTATTTTTTAAAAAACAAAATAATTGTCATATCAGAGAGACACATTTTGGGTTGACAAATTATGCTTTCCTAGACCAATAACAAATTGTTCACTAGAGCTTCCTTTGAACATGACAAAAATGGTTTGTTACAGTATTCCTAATTCCTGAATGCTAAATTTGTTGCAGAGTTTTAGTGAGGAAAATTGTTTTACAGCTTCCATTACCATCTGAACTGATTTAGTCAGGTGTATCATGACACTGGCACATCTACCCATTGGTTCTTACCACTAATGAAACTGTAACTAGAAAGGCAAGCTGTGTCTGATGGAAAACTGCAAGAAACAAAAACAAAAAAGTAATGTTGAGTAAGTGATTTGAATGTTGTTTATACATATAATGCCAGCTCCATCTCACTTCATGCTGCTTCCAGCTGCACTGAAAATTCTGTTTTATCTGCCCTGTTCCACTCCTTCTCTCATCCCAAAATATAAATACACATAAATACTATATATAAATATGGTTCGTATTCAGAGGAAAAAGCCTAATTAATTTTTTCCTATATTTTGCTGCATTTCCCTTGAATCATTCATGTATCACAATTTTGGTTAAATGTATTATTATATAAATGTCTACCTTTCATTTATCTAGATATATATGGGGACTAGAGGCCTGGTGCATGAAATTCATGCCAGGGGGGTGGGGGGGTTGTCCCTCAGCCCAGCCTGCATGCCCTCCAATCTGGGATCCCTCTCACAATCCAGGACTACTGGCTCCCAACTGCTCACCTGCCTGCCTGCATGATTGCCCCTAACCGCTTCTGCCTGCCAGCCTGATCACCCCCTAACCATTCCCCTGCCAGCCTGATGGATGCCTAACTGCTCTCCTGCCGGTCCGATTGCCCCTAACTGCCCTCCCCTGCTGGTCTGGCTGCCCCAACTGCCCTCCCCTGCAGGCCTGTTACCCCCCAACTGCCCTCCCCTCCAGGCCTGGTCCCTGCCAACTGCCCTCCCCTGCAGGCCTGGGTCCCCGCCCAATTGTTCTCCCCTGCAGGCCTGGTTGCCCTCAACTGCCCTCCCCTGCAGGCCCAACTGCTCCCCTGCAGGCCTGGTCTCCACCAACTTCCCTCTCCTGCAGGCCTGGTCCCCCCCAACTGCCCTCCTGTGCAGGCCTGGGTCCCACCCCCCAACTGACCTCCCCTGCAAGCCTGGTCACCCCCCAACTTCCCTCCTCTGCTGGCCTGATTGCCCCCAACTACCCTCTCCTGCAGGCCTGGTCACCCCTAACTGCCCTCCCCTGCATGCTTGATTGCCCACAACTGCCCTCCCCTGCTAGCCATCTTGTGGCAGCCATCTTGTGTGTTGGAGTGATGGTCAATTTGCATATTACTCTTTTATTAGATAGGATGTGTGTATGTATCCAATTAATTATATAAGTAATATGTGTGTTTATCTAAATGTGTGTAAGTTTGTGTGTGTGTTTGTGTGTGAGAGAGAGAGGTGGAGAAGGAACAAACTTTACCTTCAAGTTTCTATAATCAAATAGACATGAGACAGATTAGCAAGATAAAATAACCAAATTTAATGCATACATATGTATGAGAACCCCATATGCATGAGAGTGTCAGAGAGCCCACATGCAGGAGACATTCAGAGATAGAAAGGGGGATGGAGGTCTATAAAACATCCTGAGTTAGGGATGAGATGATACACATTGGGGGCTGCAAAAAGTCATCACAGGATGATAAGAAAAGCAGACGTTTAGTAAATAGAAGTTTGTCCTGCCCTATGGATAGGTCAAAAGAAGTTACCTCTGATAATCTCTTATTAGGTCTAAGGCCCTAAGTCACGTTCTTCTAGATAGATAAAGGAAGGAAAATAAATCTTTCTTGAACCCAAAGCTAAAATTACCCTTAGCTCAAAGTAATCTGCATACCACTGAGGCTCATCTTGAGGTGGCAAGTTCTGAACCCCCACACATTCTAATAACCAATACTAATTATATTCGCAATGTTTAGTACACTTCCTTGACCAGAGTTGGTGCTCAATTAATGAATGTGGTTACAAGTTTAAACTTTAAAATCAGCCCCCCTACTTGGACTAGCTGAAATACTTGGAACAAGTTTCTTATTTTTTTCTCATTGTGCTAATTCATAAAGTGAGAACAATAGAAGAAACAAGTTATAGAGTTATTAGAAAGATTAAATAAGATCACAGAATTATACAACTCTGGAGGCACCATTCACACATATGTATGTAAATGTTATCCCCTGGTGTTTTAAAATATGGTGACCCTGAGATTAAGTGAGTTATATAGAGAGTGTTTAAAACAGCACCTGGCACATAGTGAACTTTTAGTTATTCAGTTATTATGGAACTTTATACTTAGTTTAAAGACTTATTGACTGGATTATGCATATAATTTACTAGCACATTCTTGATTCTATTGTTTAGTTTCCATTTATGCAATTTCAGAATGACTATTAACCAATTCAATAAAAAATTTAAAAGATTGTAAGAATTAGAACAAATTTTAAGGGTATTTTATTGTACCTCCATACAAAGAAAAGATCTACTTGAACAATAATGTGCCTAGAGAGTCTTGGTCTTGACTTTTAGTACTCAAGGGATCTTACTAGAAGGAATGCTGAGGTGAATTTTAAAGCTAGAGGAAAATGAAATTGGAAAAAAAAAAGATGAATATTTCATTTGAGTGTTCATTTGAATTAAGATGTATTAAGTTATGTGGCTTCTTCTTGTACATACTTGTTTCTCTAGTACCTGCGGTGATATTATTAGAGCTGGTGGCAAAATATGTCATTGCCACTGTTAGAGTTATTTGTAAGTTGATTATAGGTAGAATGGACAAACATTCCAGTTTTTCCAGAATAGCTTGTGTTTATGCTTATTTCCAAGTATAAATTACCAATAGCATTCATTCATTTTCATTCTCACAAGTGTCTCAGCTTGGATGATAAATTATATGGTTACCTTAATTACAAAGGGTTTTTCTCATGTATAGCCACTTGACTGAAAGAGTTTTGGCTGCAAATCACATAAAATCAACTTTAATTAGCTTAGGAAAACAAAAATGTCTTGGCTCTTATCTGAACCACAGGAAACTAAGGAGTACAGCTGGTTTGAAAGGCTAATCTATATTGCAGTACAGGCTTACCTTGGAGAGATGGTGGGTTCCTTTCCAGACCACCACAAGAAGGCAAGTATCGCAAGAAAGCAAGTTGTAATCTTTTAGCTGGCAGAGGGTCCTGCCTTCAATTTGTAAAAAACACATCTGTGAAGCACATTAAAGTGAAGTTCATTAAAAGAGGACATGCCTGCATTTTTTAAATTTGTGTTTCAAGTAGAGACTGAATTATATTGTCAGGGTTTTTTTGGGGTTTTTTGTTTGTTTGTTTGTTTTTGTGTGTGTGTGTGTGTGTGTGTGTGTGTGTGTGTGTGTGTGTTATTTAAGTTTTGTTATAGCTTTTATAAATTGTAACCATGGATTTGTTTTATTCAAGGTATGAGTATACTCATTATTTTATTTTTTAAAAAAATATGTTTTGATTGATTTTATAGAAAGCGAAAGGGAGAGGGAGAGAACAATACATTGATGAGAGAGAATCATCCATTGGCTGCCTCCTGCATGCACCCACTGGGTATTGAGCCTGAAACCTTGGCATGTGCCCTGCCTGGGAATCCAACCAGTGACCTATTGGTGTGTGGGGCAATGCTCAACTAAAAGAGCCAGGTTGTACTCATGTATTTTAAAAAACAGTTTGGTCCGTTTAATTCATTAAAAGACATGACCTCTAGATTTAGTTGTCCATAAAGCAAAAGTCATGCAAGATATTAATCATTCACATATAAAATTTTCCCTTAGTTTTGGATAATTACAATCCCTTTTGATCGCTCCCTCTTCTCCCTCCCTGTGTATGTAGTTGTACAAGTGTATATTTCAGACACACATATAAAGAGAGATGATTATCTAAGCACACACAAAAAAATTAAAAATTTTAACAGTATTCTGATAGAAAGAGGTAGTCTTAACAAATTTGAAAGCACTAAAATAAATGGTGGAATTAAATGAGAAACTAAACAAACAGACAAACAAAAAAATCCAATCCACGTAATTTGAAAATCCCCTTATATTTTGGAATTAAGCAATAATTTCCTATATAGTTTGACCAGGAGTTAAAAAAAAAATCTCAAATGTAAGAGAACATTTTGCACTAAATTATAATGATACAGTATCATATGTGGTTTTTGCTTCTGCTTCAGATATACAAAGGGAAATTTTTGTGTCTATTCTAACAATGAAAGAATGCTGAGGTGAATTTTATGGTCACTTTCTGTCTTATGGTTGTTCATTTTTCTTCATATTTCTGATTATTTGGACTAAAATGTCCCTAATTCTTTTTGTTAATAATAATAATAATAATTTTAGATATATTTATCTCTCTCCTGATTTAAATTAGGAAGACTGAAATGATATATGGCAAATCACACTAAATTTAAGTATATAATAATTTATAATACTAACAAATTCAGTAGAGAAGTTTTAGAGATTATATCAAAAGATATCAAGGATTATATATTATGATGTGGCATCTTTCCCCCTTAGGTTAATAGCTTAATACTATTGTGTATATATACTGTCCACTGTTTATATACACAAAAACACAATAGTCAAAGTAAATAGATAGATAGATAGATAGATAGATAGAAATGCATTTTTATGTTAGCTACCTCTTTCTACCATGCTCCACCAAACTAGAAACAATTTGTATTAAACACTAGAACTCAATCCTCAGTTATATGGTAGCCTTAACTCTATGATGGGTTCAAATAAGTCATGATTTTGTAGATAATTTATTTTTCTTTCTAAATATTTATAGAAAATATCTTTATTCAAATATATTAAAATGGTAACAAAAACATTAATGTACTTTAACTGTAAAATAATAGAAATGAGAAATGTCTATTGACCTAAAATACAGAGTTCTAGTGAATCAACAAGACACAAAATTATTTTTCTAAATAGCAGAAATTATATTAGTAAATTAGTCAGTAGAAATTCTAGAAATAATATTGAAAGAGTATTAAAAACAGTTATAATAATCAAAATAACTATAAGATTTTGTTAAAAGCCATTTATTATTGTGTATCATTAATTGTAAATTATGTGTATGCATCTGTAATCATATAAAAGAATATATAAAACATATTTATTAAAATATGTATAATATGCATTCTATTTTATATTTTTACATCAAATATATTTCTTTTTAAAAATATTTTTATTGATGTCAGAGAGGAAGTAAGAAGGAGAGAGAGATCGAAACATCAATGATGAGAGAGAATCATTGATTGGCTGCCTCCGCACGCCCCCCACTGGTGATCGAGCCCACAACCCGGGCATGTGCCCTTGACTGGAATCAAACATGGGAACCTTCAGTCCACAGGCTGACGCTCTATCCACTGAGCCAAACCAGGGCATATTAAATATATTTCAAATACAAATATGCACAGATAGTGACTGAGAAAATAGGGAGAGTCAAATTTAGAAGGGGAAAACAGTTCTTCTAGTTTCTCAGAACCATTCCATAATTACTTATTTAGAACCCTTGAGTCCAGTTATACTTCAGAATTAAACATTTTTCACTTTTTAAAAGTAGTGCAGTGTATAGACTACATATTGTGTAACACTCTCAGTGGGGTCTATAGCTACACAATCTAATCAAGAATATAATATTATATTCACCATAAGGACTATAGACTAAAGTCCATAATATACTCTCATTGTTCACATCAGGTTTGGCTGCCAAATGAAATTGCAACAGACTTAAGAAAAACACTTTTGTGGATAAGGGATTTTGAACCTGTACTTGAGCAAGCTCATAAAAGGAATCTGTTCTCTTCCAATTGACATGCTCCATCTCTCCAGTGTTGGGGAATTTATTAGTTGTCCTGGCATCCCATTTGAACAAGAGACAGATTACAACTTTACAACATCAGAAGTATCATCATCAATCATTTCATGCACTAGCGGCTTTTGTATTCCAAAGGCTTTGAAGTGTTATAGTGGCTAAAATGTGTAATGTCCTTTGATTTAGGAGATAATATTGGGTTAGAAATTTATGCTGTTCTTGTTTGATTACTATGTCTTCAAAACTTGTTTGAAAATTGAAAAACAGTATGCCTTAGTAGATATTACAAAACACTCATCTTAAAAATTATATAGAAAGCAATTATATTAGATATCTTCATTCATCAACTATTCTTCCTCTGTGTAATTCCATTACTATGACACAGTAGACACCTAATAAACATTTGTGTTGTTGAAAGAATGACACATTTTTCCTAGATTGTCTTTTCAAGGAACATGATTTTTTAGGATAACAAAAAATATTTCAATCTATTTGTTTCACTTACAAGCTATATAAATACGTTCATTTATTGCAAACCTTTAATGAGTACATATTAATGATGGGCAATGTGCTGGTAATTTGACATAGAATATATGAATTCATCATCACTGAACTTTTTGGATGTGGTAGGTGCCTTTGTCTTGCCTTAAATATGAGAAATAGAGATTTCAATGGGTGCAACAGATTGTATAAAATCACAAAGATAACACAAGATGGGTTATGTTTCTAGAAACAGGTGCTCTTTACCACTAAAACATACAACTGTTCTTGAAAAAGCAAACTTTAGGAATTTTTTTTCTACTGGAGGCAAAAGGAGGGCACATGCCTGACCTTCGCAATAAGGGATTTGACTTAGATAAAGTAAAACTTTCAAACAGAGAGTGTGGTCAAAGAGAGTCCCTACAGTCTCTTTTTCTGAGTCGTCATGAAAAGAGACAGGAAGTAGAGAGGAAGAAAGGGCATCTTTTTAGGATTTTATATACACTGGCAAAATAGCCTTTAGGGAAAAAGAATAACACAATTAAATAGATTATAATTATGCATATTTATAAATCTTGTTTGCATACCCCCCAGCAGTTTCTAGAGCTGCTGCTCTAGTTTCTACTTTTTTTTTAGGGGGTTAGGAGGAATGTCTTTCCGATCTCTTTAATTACTTTTAAGGAATATGATTTTCTCACTCCTTTCAATTAGAAAATCTTAAATCTGTGCAAAAAGCTATATTTTAAATAGATTAAATTGTCTTGTTCATTTTTTTCAAGATAATGATAAAATTTAAAGCAAATGAAATAGAGAATGTTATCTTATGTGTGGCAAATAAACTAAGTGACCATACTTATGTTAGAATATAATGAAAATGAGATGTTGATATTGTTATATTTCTATATTATATAATATTTCATTCTATCTATAGGAATTTGAATTATGGAAAAGTTTATTGAAAAAATATTTATCTCTACTCATGATCTAAAGATGAACACATGAATTCATTTCACATGGTATTAAAAATATATATATCCAATCAGTTTTAGATCCTAGTATCACTTAAGTATTTGGTTGTTAGAAAGATAGCCATCAATTAACCCCCACAAAAAGAAAATCTAATAAAGATGATGGTAATAATGACACTGATTTGGGTAATGTGAGAGGGTCATAGGACCAAATGAAGGTTGAAACCTAGATTTGTACTGAAACAGGGACCAGGCTACTCCATATAGTCTAGATAAATTTTATTTGCTATTTCTAGTACTATAACTGAACTCTAACCATTGTTCATTTGCCCCTGATTCACTGTATTTAAATTGAAGCAAAAGAGAGAAAGGTCCATACACACACACATACATACATAAGTTTTGGAAAAAATACATTAATTGAAGTTTGACTTAAATATTTTTCATCTGATTTTCAAGCTAGACATTTATTTAATTACTAGAGGCCCAGTGAATGAAATTAGTGCATGGCGGGGGACGGGGGTGTGTGTCCCTCAGCCCAGTATGCACTCTCTCTAAATATGGGACCCTTCGAGGGATGTTCTGCTGCCCATTTAGGCCCAATCCCACTGGCAGTTGGACATCCCTCTCACAATCCAGGACTGCTGGCTCCCAACTGCTCACCTGCCTATCTGCCTGATTGCCCCTAACCACTTCTGCCTGCCAGCCTAATCAACCCTAACCACTCCCCTTCCAGCTTGATCGATACCTAACTGGTCCTCTGCCTACCTGATTGCCCCTAACTGTCCTCCCTTGCCGGCCTGGTCACCCCCAACTGCCCTCCCCTCTGGCCTGGTCGCCCCCAACTGCCCTCCCCTGCAGGCCTGGTTCCCCCCAACTGCCCTCCCATGCAGGCCTGGTTCCCCCCAACTGCCCTCCTCTGCAGGCCTGGTTCCCCCCAACTGTCCTCCCCTGCAGGCCATCTAGTGGCGGCCATCTTGTGTCCACATGGGGGGCCATCTTTGACCACATGGGGGTGGCCATCTTGTGTGTTGGAGTGATGGTGAATTTGCATATTACCTCTTTATTATATAGGATTGTTTGGCAAACTTATTTTCAAGTGAATCCCACAAAAATTGCCACTTCATCTTAGCATTTGCCCTAGACTCTATCACCAATAAAAATGATACATTGTATCATAACCTGCCCCCTCCTAACTCCTTAAAATTCAACTCTTTGTGCTTTGCTTAGAAAAGTTTGTCCCATCAGCCATGTAATCTCTGGGTATCAGTTCTATCCAATGACTGAGTAAATGCTTTGGAACACTGTGGGCGGTTTTCCTTTGGGGCTATTAAGGATGGCCTGAATACACATTATCCTTTTCAGGCTGGAAAAAATATATATCTTATATAGATAACAGCTTTTTATGACTGAAATATTTAAACTGAAGAGTTGTCTATCTACAACAGGGAACTTTTCCAAGAGAACTGGCTCATTGGTATTCTAATTACAGGCCAGTTAAATGACCCACTTCTAATGATTACCACTGAATCTTGGGCTAATGTAAATCAGATCTACGGAAGCTGCCTTCAATGAAGCTTACATTTCAATGTGTTAATTTTCAGCCATATTCAAGGTAAAAAAAAAAATAACTTGTTAGAAAGCATGGCCTTTTTAAAAGTATGAGTGCCTTTGTAAGTTTCACCTCTTTATAATATTATTATTAACCTAAACATACTAGTACTAATATGAATCCAACAGGGTTCATAATGAGCTTGATATTTCAGATGTTTATGAATTTATACTGAGTAGACTTGATATCCATGAATTAAAATATATGGATAAATCATGCTTTTTCTAACCCTATATTTAGGTTTATGTTATCTAAACTTAGATTTACATATTTGACATAATTTGGGGCAATTTATGACCATGTGGTTTTGATTCTATAGAGCAGGCATCCTCAAACTAAGGCCTGCGGGCCACATGTGGGTGTTTTTGCCATTTTGTTTTTTTACTTCAAAATAAGATATGTGCAGTGTGCATAGGAATTTGTTCATAGTTTTTTTTAAACTATAGTCCAGCCCTCCAATGGTCTGAGGGACAGTGAACTGGCCCCCTGTTTAAAAAGTTTGAGGACCGCCGAAACCAGTTTGGCTCAGTGGATAGAGTGTCAGCCTGCGGACTCAAGGGTCCCGGGTTCGATTCCGGTCAAGGGCATGTGCCTTGGTTGCGGGCACATCCCCAGTGGGGCGTGTGCAGGAGGCAGCTGATTGATGTTTCTCTCTCATCGATGTTTCTGACTCTCTATCCCTCTCTGTTCCTCTCTGTAAAAAATCAATAAAATATATTTTAAAAAAAAGTTTGAAGACCCCTGCTACAGAGTAATAATATTACCAGAAAGAGAAATTATGAATTATTTGCATCATTATATAAATATGGCCTCCATTTGAGGACTGGTAGTTCACAAAAGCAGGTTGCTAAGCAAATAGAAAATTGGCTGAAATAGAATTTTGGAAATCATTGGTTAAGAGTACAAATTCCACATGGTAAAAAAGAGGTTAGATCCTTACCGAGCTTAGGTAAATGCAAGAATATAGTAATGGGTGAAGATAGAATTTATTTAGATAATTGCAAGAATATACACTTTTTATGTTTAATACTTGTGGCCCAGTACACGGAATTCATGCACGGTGGAGGAGGGGGGGTGGTGTCCCTCAGCCCAGCCTGCACCCTCTCCAATTTGGGACCCCTCGGGGGATGTCCAACTGCTAGTTTAGGCCCAATCCCCGAGGGAACCCTCACCCCATGGGGGTGTGGTCAGCCTGGGTAAGGGCCTGAGAGCCATTTTCAGGCTGGCCACACCCCCCAGTGGTGACCCTCACCCTGATGGTGGCGTGGCCAGCCTGGGTGAAGGACTGAGGGCCGTTTGCAGGCCCCTCACTCTGTGGCCGGCCCAGGCTATCCAAGCCTCCCACAAACTCAGGTTGGCTCCATGGCTGCCGCTCACAGGCCCCTCCTTCAGCTGCCGGCCCAGGCACATGGAAAGCTTGGCTTCCTCCATCACCGGAGACAACCCAAGCCTCCCACCTGCTCCAGCTGGCTCTGTGGCTGCCGCCATCTTTGTCCCACTAATTTGCATATTCCCTCCTGATTGACTGTGGGTGTCATGGAGTGACAGTCAATTACCATATTTCTCTCTTATTAGTAGAGATTCTTAATGATCTTATTTTATTTTTTAAATTATTTCTATCAGACCAACAGTGTCTGATTTCATTTTTTTTTTTTACTATGTAAATGTGGATTTCATGGGTCAACTGGCAGAGTATTATTTTTCCAGCAATCTTACATTTTGCAATTCCTGTCATATCTTTCTTTCCAGTCTACAAACTCCAGGTATCGGCAAATATTTGTTTAGGATTTTATGCTCTCAGGCCACCAGACATTGTGGATAATTGATACACAACAATGCCAATTAGCTTCATTATATAAATTTATTTTTTAATCTTAGTGTAATTCTAAACATTAAAAATTTACCTCCAAATTACATTTCTCGGATATTAAATACTTCTTTTTAACCTTTAGTTCCTAAATTTGTGCCCATATATTCTTCTTCCTCTCCTGTTGGTATGTCTACTTATTGTTTTATTTATGCACTGCAATTTTTAAAATGTATATTTATTGTTGAAAGTATTACATATATCCCCTTTTTTACCCCCATTGACCCCTTCCCATACCTCCCCAATCAAGTCTTCACTGAACTATTATCTGTGTCCATGGGTTATGCATATATGCATATAAATTCTTTGGTTAATCTCTTCCTGCTCCCCCCTCCCTCCTTCCCTCTGAGATTCATCAGTTTGTTCCATGCTTCTAAGTTTCTGGATCTGTTTTGTTCTTCAGTTTATTTTGTTCATTAGATTCCACATATGAGTGAGATCGTGCATTTTATCAGTGTTCTCCTACTTGGAACATTGATTGTGAACTTGTCTCCTCTTTTATTTGCATTTTCACTTTCCCCATTTTCTAATAGTGTGATACAATTACTGAGGTCATGAGTATTGAGGGTGTATTCAGCAGAAAGATGATAATTTAACCTGGCTAGGGACAAAGCAAGAACATTAAGGGAATAAGAAAAAGATGGAAAAGTACTAAAGAAGATAAATTAGCTGTCTGTCTTGGTGGAATCAAAAATAGTTGGAGTTGACAAACATTAAAGAAAAAGAGAAGGAAAAGATAAGTGGATTTCAGAAAGTTATATTATTATAGCTGACATTCTAGATAAGGCATAATAATGCTAAAGTCAAGATGCTGAAGAAGAATGAAGTGTGTGGCTAAAGATGGGGGAAGCGTAGAGCACTATAGGCAATAGATGAAATAAATGAAAGGGACTGAATAGGGGTATATTAAAATTACCAAGAATTATATCAGGATAATGTTAAAGAGACAAATGACAGGCAATTCTGTAGATGCCAACAACTGGAAGGATGGAGAGACATTATATTCTAATTCAACAAGCTTCATGGGAAGAGGAGTGTTTTGGTAGAAAAAATAGTTATCAATCTGGAAGCATCAATGAGAAACAAGGAAACATCTTCACCTATACCCCAAAAGTAGACAAATATGATAGAGTAAAAGGTCACAATTGAAATGAACTCAGACGCAGTAGAGCTCTCAAGGAAAGTCAGGTTTCAGGTAGAAGATATAGGGATTTTTGCTGATAGCAGATTCTGGTTTCCTGATCACACTGTAAAAGTACCTTTTAAAGTAAAAATGCATAAGAATAACAAAAAAGTATAAAGGACCTCTCTCCATGATGGGGAGAAACAGGAGATTGGGTCCTGGGTAAATACTGGCTCAAGAAGCCAATGGGACTCGGCTAGTATACCCTGCTAGTACCACTGCTGGTGATAATTCGTCAGACAAGTCATATGTGACTTGATTATCTTTTTACCTTGGATGATATAATTCATTTTATGACAATTGATGGCAACGAGAATATGAGTTTCATTAAAAATACTTGTGACCTCTGATTTCAACTCCAAAATGTAGAGATTATAACTCCTTGCTTTATCAGATGAGAGTACATGGAGGCGATAAGCACAATGAGCATTAAATTATTGGTTTCTAGTGTTATCCTCCTACTAAAGAACACAGAACTCCAAGGAATAATGGCTGATTATATGTCTGGAGCTGCAAATATGCAAGGCATATGTAATACTTTCAACAATAAAGATTTAAAAACTCTGAGCCTGGAGCCTCATATAGTGCCAGAAAGTGAGGAAGTATTCAAATAAAAAGGTGTGTGTGGATGGGGTAATATAAAAGCATAAGTAGCCACATGATAGGGCTTCAATGGAAAATGGAAAAAAAATTTTTTGAGAGAGAAATTAGTGGATAATAACCTAAAGCATACAATGAAAACTAAAAGGTCATAATGAGCCCTTGCTGGTTTGGCTCAATGGATAAAGGGTCGGCCTGTGGATGAAGGGTCCTGGGTTCAATTCTGGTCAAAGACACAGCCCGGGTTGTGAGCTCGATCCTCAGTAGGGGGTGTGCAGGAGACATCCAATGATTCTCTCATCATTGATGTTTCTAGCTCTCTCTCCCTGTCCCTTCCTCTCTGAAATCAATAAAAATATATATTAAAAGAAATAAATAGTCATAATGATATAAATAAGTCATTGAATACATTAATAAATGGGAGAGAAGAGACATATCTCCTGTGCAGAAGACTTCCAAATGATTGATTAAATACTCCACCCTTAAGGAGGTGAATCATAACTCTCTGTTCCTTAAGTGCAAGCTGCTCAGAGCATCTTCCTTCCAGAGTACAGAGTGAAAACAGGGAAACTTTACTGGGGGGGAAATATGACATGTATGACCTCAGCCAGGGGACCAAATTTAACATCAACATGATAATTCATGAAGATAGTATATCTGATAGGATGTCATGAAAATAGCATTTCATCTCTGTGGTCCTTCTTAGAAAGATTCACTAATACCAGAGAAAGCTTATCAGCTAAGAGAAAACTAAGTAAACTATAGACTAAATTTAATTTGGTATCTTGCATGAGAATATAAAACAAACAAAGGAGACTAGATAAAAACAAAGGTATATCTGAATAAACCCTGGACTTCATAAATAATAATAAAATATCAATATTATCTCATCAGTTGTGAAAAAACTACTACTGTGTTGTTAACAGTAGGTGAATCTGGGTATGTAGTATATGGGAACTCTCTGTATTAGCTACACAACATATCTTTAAATTTATTCTGAGAGAAACCTGAGAGAGTGTATGTAGAAAATACATGCTACAGAATCCAGGAAAATAATTCTCTCTAATAATAGACAAATATGCAAATTGACCATACCTCTGACACACCCACAAGCCACGCCCACCATCCAATCAGAGCGAGTATGCAAATTAACCCAAACCAAGATGGCTACAGCCACAGACAGCAAGGTTTCCTAGGTAACAGAGGAAGCCAAGCTTTCTGCCTGCCCTGGCCAGGACTAAGCCTCCACTCAAGCTACAAAGTTTCAATTATAGAAAGTAAACAAATTCAAACAAATGGCGGCAGAATGGAGCTTGAGAGAGCAGGCCAGGGTTGCTGCCGGCAACAGGGGAAGCAAAACTTTTCACACCCCATGGCCGGGCCCACCTGCTTAAGGCAACAAAGTTTCAATTATAACCCCAACACAAATGGCTGCCGGCCGGCCTTGGAGGGAGCCCCAGGCTTGGCTCCGCTCCAGGCTACAAAGTTTCAATTGTAGAAGGAAAATAAATTCCAGATACCAGGGCCTCTTCTTGGGTTGCCAGGGGGCGTGGCCGGCCTGCAAACCACCACAGGCCCCTCGCTCAGGCTGCCCCACGCCCCAAGGGAACCCCCACCTGATCAGGGACACCCTTCAGGGCAAACCAGCTGGCCCCCACCCCTGTACCAGGCCTCTATCCTATCTAATAAAATAGTACTATGCAGATTGATCATCACTGCAACACACAATATAGCTGCCCCCATGTGGTCAAAGATCCTGCCCCCATGTGGACACAAGATGGCCACCACAAGATGGCCAGCAGGAGAGGGCAGTTGGGAGGCACCTGGCCTGCAAGGGAGGGCAGTTGAGAGGGACCAAGCCTACAAGGGAGGGCAGTTGGAGGTGATCAACCCTGCAGGAGAGGGCAGTTAGGGGTGACCAGGCCGGCAGAGAGGGAAGTTGGGGGCAAACAGGCTGGCAGGGGAGCAGTTAGGCATCAATAAGGCTGGCAGGCAGAAGTGGTTAGGGGCAATCAGGAAGGCAGGCAGGCAAGCAGTTGGGAGCCAGCAGTCCTGGATTGTGAGAGGGATGTCCGACTGCCCGTTTAGGCCCGATCCCTTGGGATCGGGCCTAAACGGGCAGTCGGACATCCCTCAAGGGGTCCCATATTGGAGAGGGTACAGGCTGGGCTGAGGGACAACCCCCCTCCGTGCACGAATTTCGTGCACCGGGCCTCTAGTTTCACATAATGATCTTTGAACATAATAAAGGACAATCTAAAGTAGACAATTTAATTATGTGATGGTAAGAATTACAACTACTATTGATCTTAAGAAAAAAGTAAACAATTTCTCTGAAGAAGCAACATTTTCTTTATGATTTCAAACCTGAGTTGTATAATTTTTTATGATGTGAAGACTTTGGCACTTATTGAACAAAATTCTGTTATTTTAAAATCAGAAGACTAGCCAGTGCATGAAACATCACTACATAAATATAAAACAACATGTGCTACCATCACAGGATTTTGCCATTCTCTAATCTCATCCCTATTAGGCATTACATACATATTCTTAATCTCATGTTTCATTTCCTATCATTTTTTACATGCAGTTAGCTCTTCCTAAATCCTTGTTAAATGTGTATGTTAGTGAGTGAATGAGGAGTGAGCCAAAGGCATGCCATTGTACTTTTTATTCTTTATTCTCTAATGTTTTCCATTATTACCTTTATTTCACTGTACTAAACTCCCATTTTGCACATGATTCCAGTTGTAATCATTTGTACTCTAGTTTGAAAGATAGATTAGTGATTAGTTCTATTTATTTAAATAATCTCCTTATGACCTCCAGAGATTAATACTTTGTAAGTAGATATAGTTTTGGCATTTCCACAATATTTTGATTAGAAAGTAAGCTGTGGTTAAAGTAAAAGACCTTGAATTCAAGAGAAAAATTGACTTTTATTTTAAAATAAAAAAAATAGAATTTTCAATTATAAAGAACCTATGTCCACACTATGAAACTCTCTAGATGTTATATATGGCAAGCTCCACAGGAAAAAAAAAATCAGAATGTTTTTGTTTTTTCTAGTACTGACAATAACGCATTATGTATAGAAATTAAAACAATATTTGGGAGTAAAGACAGTCTTTTCAATAAATGGTGTTGGGGAAAATTGGACAGGTACATGCAAAAAAAATGAAATTAGACCACCAACTTACACCATACACAAGAATAAACTCAAAAAGGATAAAGGACTTAAATGTAAGTCATGAAACCATAAAAATCTTAGAAGAAACCATAGGCAGCAAAATCTCCGACATCTCTCTTAGCAATATGTTTACTGATACAGCTCTTAGGGCAAAGGAAACCCAGGAGAAAATAAACAATAGGACTACATCAAAATAGAAAACCTCTGCACAGCAAAAGAAACCATCAACAAGGTGAAAAGTAAGCCCACTGCATAGGAGGACATAATTGCCAATGATATATTTGATAAGGGGTTAATTTCCTATATATATAAGAAACACAAACAACTTAACAAAAGAAGACAAATAATCCAATTAAAAAATGGGCAAAGGACCTAAATAGACACTTCTCCAAAGTGAATATACAGATGACCAAGATACATATGAAAAAATGCTCAAGGTCACTAATTATCCAAGAGTTGCAAATTAAAACGACAATGAAGTATCACTTTAAACCTGTCAGAATGTCTACCAACAACAAATCAACAAATGACAAGTGTTGGCAAGGAGGTGGAGAAAAGGGAACCTTAATATATTGCTGGTGAGAATACAGACTGGTGCAGCCACTGTGGAAAATAGTATGCTGTTTCCTCAAAAAATTAAAAGTAGAACACCCATTTGACCAGTAATTCCACTTCTAGGAAAATATCCTAAGAAATCCAAAACACCAATCAGAAAGAATATATGCACCCCTATGTTCAATGTACCATACAATAGCTAATATTTGGAAACAGCCCAGGTGCCCATCAGCAGATGAGGGAATAAAAAAGCTGTGGTACAATTTACACAATGGAATACTATGCTGCTGTAAAAAAGAAAGAACTCTTACCATTTGCAACAGCATGGATGGTCCTAGAGAGTATTATGCTAAGCCAAATAAGCCAGTCAGAGAAAGACCTGTATCACATGATCTCACTCATATATGGCTCTAATGAACAAAATAAACTGATGAACAAAATAGACCCAGAGACCTAAAAGCATGGAACAGACATGAATTTCAGAGGGAAGGACGGGGTGGATGTGGGTGTGGAGTGATTAACTGGGGAACTTATATGCATATACACATAGCCCAGGGACATAGACAATAGAGTGGTAAAGGCCTGGGAGTGGCGGTAGCAAGGTGGAGGGAATCAATGGGAAAAATAAATAAATAAAGAGGAAATCTGTAATATTTTTCAACAGTAAAGATAAATTTAAATAAATAAAAAATAATGAAACAATATTTGGTTAATTTTAATAAATTAATCCCTAAAATATAGACAAAATGTTTCTTATTTATAGAAAAGTAAGTTAATAATTAAACAAACTATTTATTTATTTTGAAAAATAAATATGCATGCCTACAAATTATATGTCCTCAAATGCCAAATACAATGATAATTATAAAAAACCTATTTTGAGTATATATTTATATATTTAAAACTTTTGGTATAGGATTCAACCATTTTTTCAAATGGCTTAAAACTTTAAAACTAGCAGAATTAATATGTTAATTAAATAGAACTTCCATCAAAGCAGTTCTTTGGGAGAAACCAAGATGGCAGCATAGGTGAAACACCTAACCTGCAGCTGGGCACAACAATTTCAAAGGCACAACTAGAGGTCAGAACGGACATCGTCCAGAACCACAGGAGAGCTGGCGGACTGAAATGCCCACAGCTGGGGGGAAGGAGAAGGCCACGGGGACAATCGGGGGAGCCGTAAAAGCCTGAGGTATGGAGAAACGGACGGAGACACGAGCACGCGCGCCTGCGGGGAGGATGGAGCCGGAGAGGAAGGGGCGGCTGACAGCCTGGCCAGCGTTCACTGGCAGGAAGGAGATAAAGGCTCCGGAGTGCTCTAAGCGCCGGCTCCGACTGCACTGAGCGCCAGTTCCGGGCGAAACCCTGGGAAGCCAGGCACAGGCTGGGGGAATGAATCTGGGCTGTGAGGCGCAGGCACAGAGGAGCGGGGGAAGGCAGAGCTCCAGAGGCGCGCACGGGAAGGGGCGCAAAGGACAGACTGTTGCCTGCGCCACTGAACTGCCCTAGCGGGAAGGAGACATAAGCTCAGGACCGTGCTGAACCCCAGTTCCGACTGCACTGAACCCCAGTTCCGGGCGAAACCCTGGGAAGCCAGTGGCACGCTGGGGGAATGAATTTGGGCTGTGGTGGCGGAGGCACAGAGAAGCGGCGGCTCCAGACGCGCGCACTGGAAGGTGCGCAGAGGACGGACTTTTGCCTGCGCCACTGGGTGGCCCTGCTGGGAAGGAGACAGGGACGCCAGACTGCGCTGAGACCCAGTTCCAACTACACTGAAACCCAGTTCCAGGCGAGAATCTGGGAGTCCAGATTCATTAGGGGAGGGACTGGACTGTTTGGCAGTGGGCGAAACTCCAGGGCGCATTTCTCTCAGAGGTGTTTGCAAGGAATACAGAGGGACACAGACACAGGAGCCTCATAGGGCGGGGCTGACAGGAAGCCAAGGTTGTAGGCTCCACCCTGTAGCTCCGCCCCAGCCAAGCTGAGCAGAAGCTTTTTCCTGCTGAGTGCCTCAGGTAGTGGCTGACTCACACTACATTGGAGACCCAGAAACGAGGGCATCTAGTGGTTGGTGGGAGATGACACCAGATTTCAATCACTTGCATAAGGGAGGCATTCTAGAGGCAGACTCAGTGAGCGCCAAGGCATTGCTGCATCAAGACCCGGCCCACAAACATGTCTCCTGCACAGAAACTCTTCCTATATAGACAAAGAGGGTCCTCACGGCCAATTGGCCTGGAGGAATTGACAATTCCTCCCAGTGACACCAACAACAAACAAGACTTAACTGTACAAAGGAGGACCAAGATGGAGACATAGGACGGCAGCCTGATCGTTGCCTACCACAACAATATTGAGACTACGACGGGAGAGCAGAGCAGACACCAGCCAGAAAGACCGGGGGGCTGGCTGAGCAGATGCTCTACAACTAGAATAAAAGAGAGGGGTACGCAGGATGATGCTGATGCCGGTGACCCAAAGTCCACACTTTAAGAACTATGGCTCAGGCGACACAATGGTGGCCTGGAACGTGCTCGGCGCAGTTCCCCCGGCGGTCTCCGGCTGAGGGGACGGCTCCACTCGCTGCCGAGCACGGACAGACGAGCCCCTGGGAGACATGGGGTGGGAGACTCCGTGCTTGCTGACCTCCGAGTCCTTCAAGAATCTCAATGCCCCGAAGTGGCCAGGTGCGCACGCTCAGCGACTGGCCACCGTTGCAGACTCAAGGGCCGACGCAGCGACACCGGACCAGCCCACCGCCGGGCACCGGGCACACCGGAGCCTTGCCGAGCCCGCCACCCAACGAGTTCTGCGGCAGCTGCCCTGGAGCTCTGAGAAAATGACCGAAGGAATTGCTGAGAGGGAATTGACCAACAGGAATTGGGATCAAGAAGACGAAACCCCGCTGAGACCCGAGTCCAGGCGAGCCTGCGAGCCTCTGGGCTCAGATGTGGTCACACGCCTCTGGGTCTAGGGGAGGCCTCACGCCCCTGGGTTTGGGTGAGGCCACGCGCCCCTGGGTCCAGGTGAAGCTGGATTCCGGGTTCGGGTGAGGCCATGTGCCCCTGGGTCCGGGCGAATCTGAACCCTGGGTCCGGGTGAGGCCGTGGGCCCCTGGATCCGGGTAAGGCTGGGTCCCGAGCACGGGTGAGGCCGTGAGCCCCTGGATCCGGGTGAGACCACGCGACCAGGGGTCTGAGAGAGGTAACGCGCCCCTGGGTCCAGGTGGCTTCGTGCACCTAGGTCCAGGTGAGGCCACGTGCCCCTGGGTCTGAGAGAGGCCACTCACCCCTAGGTCAGGGCGAGACCATGTGTCCCTGGATCCGGGTGGGGCCTCGTGCACCTAGGCCCGGGTGGGGCCGCGTGCCCCTGGGTCTGGGGGAGGCCAGGCGTCCATGGGTCCGGGTGAGACCGTGTGTCCCTGGATCCGGGTGAGGCCTCGTGCGCCTAGGCCCGGGTGAGGCCACGTGCCCTTGGGTCTGGGGGAGGCCAGGCGTCCCTGGGTCCGGGTGAGACCGTGTGTCCCTGGATCCGGGTGAGACCTCGTGCACCTAGGCATGGGTGAGGTCACGTGCCCCGGGGTCTGAGAGGCCAAGCGTCCCTGGGTCCGGGTGAGACCATGTGTCCCAGGATCCGGGTGAGGCCGCGTGCACCTAGACCTGGGTGAGCCCAAGTGGCCCTGGGTCTGGGAGAGGCCAAGCGTCCCTGGGTCCGGGTGCGACCATGTGTCCCTGGATCTGGATGAGACCTCGTGCACTTAGGCCCGGGTGAGGCCACGTGCCCCTGGGTCTGGGAGAGGCTAAGCGTCCCTGGGTCCGGGTGAGACCATGCGTCCCTGGATCCGGATGAGGCCTCGTGCACCTAGGCCCGGGTGAGCCCAAGTGGCCCTGGGTCTGGGAGAGGCCAAGCATCCCTGGGTCCGGGTGAGACCATATGTCCCTGGATCCGGGTGAGGCCTCGTGCACCTAGGCCCGGGTGAGCCCAAGTGGCCCTGGGTCTGGGAGAGGCCAAGCGTCCCTGGATCCGGGTGAGACCATGTGTCCCTGGATCCGGGTGAGGCCTCATGCACCTAGGCCCGGGTGAGCCCAAGTGGCCCTGGGTCTGGGAGAGGCCAAGTGTCCCTCGGTCCGGATGAGACCATATGTCCCTGGATCCGGGTGAGGCCTCGTGCACCTATGCCCGGGTGAGCCCAAGTGGCCCTGGGTCTGGGAGAGGTCAAGCATCCCTGGGTCCGGGTGAGACCATGTGTCCCTGGATCCGGGTGAGGCCTCGTGCACCTAGGCCCGGGTGAGCCCAAGTGGCCCTGGGTCTGGGAGAGGCCAAGCGTCCCTGGGTCCGGGTGAGACCATGCGTCCCTGGATCCGGATGAGGCCTCGTGCACCTAGGCCCGGGTGAGCCCAAGTGGCCCTGGGTCTGGGAGAGGCCAAGCGTCCCTGGGTCCGGGAGAGACCATGTGTCCCTGGAACCAGGTGAGGCCTTGTGCAACTAAGCCCGGGTGAGGCCACGTGCCCCTGGGTCTGGGAGAGGCCAAGCGTCCCTGGGTACGGGTGAAGCCAGATCCTGGGTCCGGGTGAGGCCGTGCGCCCTGGATCCATCCGGGTGAGGCTGGGTCCCAGGCCCGGGTGAGACCACGCGCCCCTTGGGTATGGGTGAGGCCACGTGCCCCTTAGTCCGGGTGACGCCGTGCCCCTGGGTTCGGCCGAGACTAAACCAGAGGGAGTCGGACCTCCATTACCACCATTTGTCCACCATCCAGAGCTGAGGTGTCAGTGCTGACATGTACACATAAGGAACTACTGGACATTGAAATTGGGTCTCAACAGAACTGTTGGTCCAGGGGGAAGCTCGCTACAGATTGATTCATTTGCCTGTCAGCATAACTATTATTGCTCGTCTCACATTCAGTTCTTATTAGTATATATCTAGTGACATATGATCTCGCTCATCTAGGGGAAATGATGAACAACATAGACTGAGGAACATGAACAGAACCAGAAGCAAGGAGGCATCGATCGAACTATCGGGCCTCAGAGGGAGGATAGGGGAGGATAGGGGGAGGGTGGGGGGAGGGGGTGAGTTCAACCAAAGGACCTGTATGCATGCATATAAGCCTATCCAACGGTTAAGTTCAACAGGGGATTGGGGCATGCGTGGGGAGAGGGGTGGGATGGGAATGGGGGGATGAGGACAAATATGTGACACCTTAATCAATAAAGAAATTTAAAAAAAAAAATCAAAGCAGTTCTTTGTTGTGACTGGGAGACAAATATCTTTAATGTCCAAATTCATGGTCACATATTCAATCTCTGATTTATGAATAATATTTAATAGTGAGTCTATTAAATCAAGAAATAGAAAGGTATATTCTTCATATTTTGCTCAGAATACTTCCAAGCATCTCTTTTACATCAACTTTTATTTATTTATTTATTTATTTATTTTATTGATTTTTTACAGAGAGGAAGGGAGAGGGATAGAGAGTTAGAAACATCGATGAGAGAGAAACATCGACCAGCCACCTCCTGCACACCTCCCACTGGGGATGTGCCCGTAACCAAGGTACATGCCCTTGACCGGAATCGAACCTGGGACCTCTCAGTCTGCAGGCCGACTGCTCTATCCACTGAGCCAAATCAGTTAGGGCTACATCAACTTTTATAATTTTTTACTCTGCAAGTCCTCAAAGATTCTAAGTGACTATTTTTGACTACCTGGACAAGAAGTCAAAGAAAATAACCTGGCACAAAATAGTGTCTTGAATTTAGTATTTTGATCCATACAGACTGTTATATATTTTTTTAAAATATATTTTTCTTTATTTCCCAGAGGAACGGAGAGGGAGAGAGATATAAACATCAATGATGAGAGATGATCATTGATCAGCTGCCTCCTGCACATCCCACACTGCAATGGAGCCTGCAACCCGGGAATGTGCCTTGGGGAATCGAATCATAACCTCCTGGTCCAGGCATCCTCAAACTATGGCCCACGGGCCACATGCGGGTGTTTTTGCCGTTTTGTTTTTTTTTTACGTCAAAATAAGATATGTGCAGTGTGCATAGGAATTTGTTCATAGTTTTTTTTAAACTATAGTCCGGCCCTCCAACGGTCTGAGGGACAGTGAACTAGCCCCCTGTTTAAAAAGTTTGAGGACCCCTGTACCTGGTCCATAGGTCGAGGCTTCAGTGTATTGCTAACCAGATGTGCCCATGAAGCTTTAAGTCCACCTGTTCCCAGACATTTCTACCCAGGCATGCAGCCACTATAATGCCACAGTTCCTGAATGAATACAAAGTATTGACCAGCTTTCCATACCCACAGACAAATCCACACGGTGGATAGTGTTGAAATGTATTATTTTTCCCCTCAAATTTCTTTTGTACAATATTAGTTTTCTGACTTCCATTATTCAGAATCTACATGAATTAAGCTATTTTATCTGTCACATTTAAGTACATTATTTATGAAAAAAGCACAGTAGGGGACAGAGACTTTTGAATATACAAACAGAATGGAATCATCAAGTATTTAACCAGTGTTGTGTCCTTTAAGCAAAAAAATCTAAATTAATATAAAAAGTAATTTGCTCATTGGGGATTTTGTAAATACCCTGGCCATATGCAAGGGTTAAAAGAGCAAACAAGACAGCTAATGTTATTTCCATATTTGTCTTGCAACTAATTACATAATAATAGGATAATAATAGGAATAATGCCAGTTACTATTCTGTGTGTTTTTTTCTAAATATTAATTCTGCACAAATCTACATAAAACTTTTACTGTTACTATTATTAGTATGTTACCATTATGCACATTTTACAGATAGGGAAATTGAGACCAGAGGACCTTGCCTGGTGTCAGACTGCTAGTAGTTTGCACTGCCAAGTTTTAAATCCTCATAGATCTGCTCCAGGGCTCCAGGGCCATGCTCTAACTACTACATTACTGTACTAGTATATGTTCCTCCACAATGAACTGGCTTTCTAAAAAAAAATTATTTATTGATTGTAGTGAGCGAGGAAGTGGGAGGGAAGGGGAGAGAGAGAGAGAGAGAGAGAGAGAGAGAGAGAGAGAGAGAGAGAGAGATTGATTTGTTGTTCCACTTATTTATGCATTCATTAGTTAATTGTTGTATGTGCCCTGACTGGAGATCAAACCTGCAACCTTGGCATATCTGGACGATGCTCTTAGCTACCCAGCCAAGGCAATCAATAACTGGCTTTGCAAAGACACAAATATGTAGCTACTATTTATATTGATTTCATGGCCAGCTATTATAAATTTTCTCTTGAATATACTCAATCTAAAGTATATTACCCTAACATGCTATTCATATGAAGTAATAAGCCAACATTTATATGGGTATTGAAGAACATATAATTATACTGGATACAATTATAAGTGAATATTTTAAAGATCTTGGGAGAAGGAAAAAAGTTGAGATTGAATTTGTAGATTAACATCAAAATCAAGTGCAAATCAATTTGATAAAATTATAATTTTTTATCAGCACTTTGTTCTTAGGGATGAACCCATTAAAATTCAATAAAAAGGCATTAAACACATCTGTCAACATTATTTGCATGCTTTAAATTATAAACAGAGGAATTTTGTTATAAATATAACTTTTTTATGATTATCCAGACTATAACTAAAAACTGCCATCCAATTCTTATGGGAAAAAAACACATACATATATAATATAGTCCTATACAAATGAGATAGTAAACCTGGCTTTGAAAAAAATTTTTAAAATGTTGTTTAAAATGAAACTGGAGAGGAAGCAAAAACATATAATATTTCTAAGAAACGAAATAATTTTCTCATTTTTAAATGTTACAAACATAATTATTCTTTTCATTAGTGGCCGGTTGTTTCAGTTGGGACATTGACTTTGGGTATCACTTTAATGTGTATTTTGGCACAGGTAAGTTTCCTGATCAGACATAAAGTATCAACTACCTTCATTTAGAAAACACAGATATCAAGAGCACTTTTCAAATACTTGCATCTTATGATTTTCTCATTAGTTTTTCTTAAATTCACACTGTGAAAACTTAAACACTAAGAGTGTTCTCTAAATTTGGGTATATATAAATCACAGAAACTTCAGCAGATTTCAAATAAGCATAACTACTTATGGGACCAATATATTCCATAGAATTGTTCAAAGTGAGAGTATTTTCATAAGGCAAAGACACCATGTGTAGTTACAATAAAATTTCCATTTAATTATAATGGGCTCACTGTAAAATATGATATTAACATGTCGAGTCAATTTCACGCTCCCCTCTTCTCAGGCTATTTAGCACAACAAATTTCATGCTAATCAGTTTGAGCATTTAATGTCAAAGATAGAAATTTGGCATTTCTGCATATCTTATGAAACATATGTATGCATATATGTATTTATGGTAAATACAATAATAAATTGCATTTGAAATGTGCATTGATATTTAAGCATAATTTGATATTGTTAAAATTTAAACTTAAAAAGGAAAATAGGATATTCAGTTGTTAAAGTGGTAGTATAATAAATACCAAATATAAGACACAATTCATAAGAAAAATATAGGAAATTACACATCAAAATCTCAAAATAGTTTATTTCACATGTTATGATAATTGACTGTTATTTCTTGTTTTCTCTTATGGTATTTTATATTATATTACAGTGTAAATACATTTTCAGTTATTTTTGTACACATTAAAACACTTTGAGCTATATTTTAAATACAGTTAAGAGATTACAGAATGGACTAAAAAAATGCAACAAAAAACCCCACAGAAAACATGAGATTGATTCTGTTTCCTGATATAACAGACTAAGACTCTACTAAAAGACCCCTCCACCTGCAGGAAACAGCTAAAGTACCAATACATAATGCAAAAAGTGACTGCCTAATGGCACTGGAGAGTGAACAAAAGCAGTCTAGTGACAGTGTATACTGTTTGAAGGAGGGAAGATATGGAGCTACACATCTAAGTTTCCATTTCCTTGGATTTTAGCTGTGACCATGGACAGTGCACACATTTCACATAGTTTCAGATGAGGGCACATATCAAAGCTCACAATTTTTCTGGCTTGGGAAATGAGAAAAAGTAAAAGAAAAAGAAGAAAGGGAGAAAGGAGAAGAGAAGAGAGAAGGGAGAAAAAGAAGAAGGAGAAGGTGAAGAAGAGGAAGAGTAGGAGGAGGAGGAGGAGGAGGAGGAGGAGGAGGAGGAGGAGGAGAAAAAGGAGGAGGAGGAGGAAGAAAAAGAAGGAGGAGGAGGAGGAGGAAAAAAAGAAAAAGAAAGAAGAGAGAAAGGTTGACAGCAAAGAGACTTGGGAAAAGAGAAAAAACAAACAAACAAATCAAACACAAAAGCAAGGCAAAGATTCCTAAGCTCTGCCCACCTGTCTCTGTGGAACTCAGGAGTCATGTACTTTTCAAACAGACCCAAAACAATCCAACTAAAGACAAAAGATATGCATGACAGAGGTAATGGCATATAAGAAAGAGAGTACACAGGTCAAACCCAGTCAACAAAATTACATGTTAAAATAAACAATATTCATTGTATAAAAATAATACTAGCAATAAGTAAAATATCTATATTAGAAAAGGAATTAATGGTCATATATAATGTCTGATATTAAATAAAAAATTATGCAAGATATGGAAACTCAAGAATATGGTACATATACTAAGATGAAAAAAGAAAAACAAGACTGGCCCTGAGAAGAATCAAGAATTAGACCTAGAAGACAAAGAATATCAAGTGACTATTATAAATATCTTTACTAGATTAATCAAACATATATTTTAATACATAAAATTTCAGTAAAAAAGAGGAAACTGTCTGAAAATAAAAATAACTGAACAGAAATTCTACAACTGGAAATTGGAATTTCTGAAAAATATATTCCTTAGACAGACCTAGTGAAATGGACATGATTAAACAAAAGTGTAAACTGAGCATACTTCAAGAAACCTGATCCAAGGTGAATAATATAGAGAAAAATAACATTAACAATATTGGATGATATCATACGATCAGGGATGTTTGTAATTGGAATAAGAGAGGAGAGTACAGCAAGCACAGAAAAAAAAATGTCATGATTTTCCTAAATTTGTTGCAAGAAAATTTCAGACACAAGATTAACACCAAGCAGAATAAGCACATATAAACTTAGGGTAAGATACATCATATTCAAATTGTTATTACCCAAAAATATACCGCAAAGCCAGAAAGAAGCAAAAGAAAAATGACATACCTCATACAGGGTAAAAATAATACAATTAATGTCTAACTTATTAAAATAAAATCATAGGAACAGAAGCCAGGAAAAAAAAGAAATTAACAAGAATTCTGTTAATTCAGAATTCTACATCCAGAAAAATATTTCATTCCGAATGTAAGCAAGGTCCTGGCTGGGTAGCTCAGTTGGTTGGAACATTCTCCTGATACCTCAAAGTTGTAGGTTCAATCTCCAGTCAGGGCACATATGAGAGACAACCACTAAATGCATGAACAAGTGGAACAACAAATTGATTAATGTTTCTCTCCCTGTCTCTCTCTCTCTCTCTCTCTCTCTCTCTCTCTCTATGTCCTTTCCTCTCTTTCTCTAAAATAAAAATAAACAAACAAACAAACAACAGAATGAAAGTGAAGAAAAGAAAAGGAAGAGAAATATTTTGTCAAGAGCATCATAAGTAAGGTAAGGTGGTTCTTCATACTCAAATGTAATGATAGATGACAACATATATTTAGAAAAGAAATAAAAACAGAAATAAGTATATATATTAATGCAAAAATATAATTTTTCCTTTTTCTTTAATTTATTCAAACTATATAGTTATTTAATATAATAATTATAGTCTCCCTCAGTTTATAATGTGTATACTCATACTAATAAAAGCATAATATGCTAGTTAGACCTTCCAGATGAAGCCAAGGCTGCAAGGGATGTCTGGGTCCCGGGTGCCAGAGGGAAGCCGGTGCTGGCAGCCAGGGGAAAGAAGGCCTATTCTTGTATGAATTTCGTGTATCGGGCCTCTAGTATCTATTATAAATAATTAGAGGCCCAGTGCACGAAATTCGTGCACGGAGGGGGGTTGTCCCTCAGCCCAGCCTGTACCCTCTCCAATCTCGGACCCCTCAAAGGATGTCCGACTGCCTGTTTAGGCCCGATCCCTGGGATCGGGCCTAAACGGGCAGTCGGACATCCCTCTCATAATCCAGGACTGCTGGCTCCCAACTGCTTGCCTGCCTGCCTTCCTGATTGCCCCTAACCACTTCTGCCTGCCAGCCTGATCACCCCCTAATCACTCCCATGCCAGCCTGTTTGCCCCCAACTTCCCTCCTCTGCTGGCCTGGTCACCCCTAACTGCCCTCTCCTGCAGGGTTGATCACCTCCAACTGCCCTTCCTTGCAGGCCTGATCCCTCCCAACTGCCCTCCCTTGCAGGCCAGGTGCCTCCCAACTGCCCTCTCCTGCTGGCCATCTTGTGGTGGCCATCTTGTGTCCACATGGGGGCAGGATCTTTGACCACATGGGGGCAGCTACATTGTGTGTTGCAGTGATGATCAATCTGCATAGTTCTCTTTTATTAGATAGGATAGAGGCCTGGTACAGGGGTGGGGGCCAGCTGGTTTGCCCTGAAGGGTGTCCCTGATCAGGGTGGGGTTCCCTTGGGGCGTGGGGCGGCCTGAGCGAGGGGCCTGTGGTGGTTTGCAGGTGGGCCACGCCCCCTGGGATGCAAGCGGAGACCCTGGTATCTGGAATTTATTTTCCTTCTACAACTGAAACTTTGTAGCCTGGAGCAGAGCCAAGCCTGGGGCTCCCTCCGAGGCCCGAATCCATTTGTGTTGGGATTATAATTGAAACTTTGTTGCCTTAAGCGGGTGGGCCCGGCCAGGGTGTGCAGAAAGCTTTGCTACCCCTGTTGCTGGCGGCAACCCTGGCCTGCTCTCTCAAGCTCCATTCTGCCCGCCATTTGTTTGAATTTGCTTACCTTCTATAATTGAAACTTTGTAGCTTGAGTGGAGGCTTAGGCCTGCAACGGCCGGCAGAAAGCTTGGCTTCCTCTGTTACCTAGGGAACCTTGCTCTCTGTGGCTATAGCCATCTTGGTTTGGGTTAATTTGCATACTCGCTCTGATTGGATGGTGGGCGTGGTTTGTGGGTGTGGTTTCTGGGTGTGTCGGAGGTATGGTCAATTTGAATATTTGTCTATTATTAGATTAGATTACAACATATTGCATGGAAGGGGGAAAATGACAAGTAAAATTAGAATATATTTTGAACTGAATATATACAAATTTGCAGGAAGCAGCCAAATCCATGAATAGAGGGAAATGGATAGTTTTAAAAGCCTATATTGGAAACAAACAAAGGTCAATAAGTGTCCAACATTATGATTTAAAATAAAAAAGAACATATAAAAAACCAGAAGGTAGGAAAATGCAAAGTTGAAGCTAAAATAAGTTAAATATAACAGAATACAATAGAAAAATACAAACAATGAAACCGAAAGGTGATGCTTTGAAAAAAATCACGAAAATAACTAGATCACTTTCTAGGCAAATTACCAAAAATTAGAAGTGACATAGCAACCATCACAGATATTTCAGAAAATAATGGAAAATTATGAAGTATTTTAAGCAAACAAATTTAACAATCTTGATGAAATATACATTTTTTTAGAAAAATACACATTACTTATCTTGACTTGGGAAAAAATAGAAAACAGCTACATATCAAATAATGACATTATATTAAAATTACAAGCCTTTCTACAAAGAAAACTCTAGGTCCAGAAGTCTTAAATAAATCATTCTGTCAAACATTTTAAGAAATAATACTGATATTCCATTGTATTTCAGAAAATTGTGAAATGTGCCTTACCCTAATTGCAAAACTAGACAGTCATCATAAGAGAGGAAATCACAAACTTAGTATCTCTTATGAACATAGAGACAAAGTTGAATGCAACAACATATAAAAATAGTACATCATGATAAACTGGAGTTTATCCCAGGAACCTAAGATGAGTTAACATCTTTATATCAATTAGTGTAAGCACACATAATAATCCTACATAATAAAGAGGTAATATTCAAATTGACCATCACTCCAACACAGAAGATAGCCCCCCCCCCATATGGACAAAAGATGGCCCCCACAAGATGGTCAGCAGAGGAGGGAAGTTGTGGGAAAATAGGCCAGCAGGGGAGGGCAGTTGGGAGGGACCAGGCCTGCAAGGGAGGGTAGTTGGGGGTGATCAGGCCTGCAGGAGAGGGCAGTTAGTGGTGACCAGGCCTGCAGGGGAGGGCAGTTTGGGGGGAACCAGGCTTGCAGGGGAGGGCAGTTAGGGGATAGTAGTTAGGGGTGACCAGGCTGGCAGGGGAGGGCAGTTAGGGGCAACCAGGCTGGCAGGGGAGGGCAGTTAGGGGCAATCAGGCTGGCAAGGGAGGGCAGTTAGGGGTGACTGGGCCTGTAGGGGAGGGCATTTAGGGGCAACCAGACCAGCTGGGGAGTGCAGTTAGGCCTGACCAGGACATCAGGGGAGGGCTGTTAGGGGCAATTGGGCCGGCAGGAGAGCAGTTAGGTGTTGATCAGGCTGGCAGGGGAGTGGTTAGGGGGTAATCAGGCTGGCAGGAAGAAGCAGTTAGGGGCAATCAGGAAGGCAGGCAGGCAAGCATGCGGGAGCCAGCAGTCCTGGATTGTGAGAGGGATATCCGACTGCCCGTTTAAGCCTGATCCCGGTGTAATCGGGCCTAAACGGGCAGTCAGACATCCCTAGAGGGGTCCCAGGTTGAAGAGGGTGCAGGCTGGGCTGAGGTACACACGCCACTCCCCCTCATGCATGAATTTCATGCACTGGGCCTCTAGAATATCACATAATTATGGTAGTCTTTATTTTATTCATTTATTTTAATTTATTTTTTTGGATGTCATTAGTTCACAAAACCATATAGGTTTCAATTGTACAACTGAACAAAACATCATCTTCACATTGCATTGTACATCCACAGTTGTCCTAGGATGGTTATACTGTATAGAGAGTATATTATTAGGTTTTAATATTACAAGCTAGTTTATGTACATCCAATGTTGATTGAAACTAAATATGTTTAATCATTAATTTCTACACATATAAATTAAAGAATAGTTGTAGCTTTTAAGTGTCTAAAATATCAATAATAATTTCTTTATCTTTAAAAGTTAAAAAAAATACTAAGAAATAAAACAAAAATATTTTACACATGGAAAAATAGTTCTATATGAATAAGAATTATGGAATTTTTTCAGAACATCTATATTAAACAAATATAGCAAAAACTCTCATTTTCACCTGAAGAATATGCCAGATTAGCCAAAATTTTGCAATTATTTTGTAAAGTAAGTATCCAAACTTCTAAACCCACTAGCTCAATTATATACATACCAAGAGGTATTTATTTAATTGTTTAATAATTTGTATTAAATATTATGAAGCTTTAAGTGATAATTGAATATTAAAAATGTAAAACCTGCCTGGCCAGCATGGCTCAGTGATTGAGCTTTGACCTATGAACCAGGAGGTCATGGTTTGATTCCAGGTCAAAGCACATGCCTGGGTTACAGGAGGAAACCAATCAATAATTATCTTTCATCATTGATGTTTGTTTCTCTCCCTCCCTCTCCCTTCCTCTCTGAAATCAATAAAAATATATTTAATTTTTTAAAAAAGTAAAACCTAGTTGCAATCAGAATGCCCAGTCTAGTCAGTTTGATTTTAATGTCTGTGTTTATTAAGCTACATTTAAGTAGCTTTCATTAAATCTAGGTAGAAAGTTAATGGCAAGCTCAATTTATTTATAAGTTTTAAAAAGTTAACATTGTTTCTAGTAATGTTCTGAGATATAAGAAATACCTAATCATGTTGTGTAGTCTCAACCAGTAATGTGCTTAGGACAGATTTCACTGTATATAGATTTTATCTGCTCACATAGTAGATTAAACTTCTTTCAATAAGATTCTAAAATACCACAGAAGTCACTATGAAATACAAAGTCATTGTCTAAACTAATAGTGCAGGCAAAGCACGTGCTGAAAAACAAAACAAACAAACAAACAAACAAAAAAAAACAGTTCAGGACTGCAAATTGTTACAGTTAGATGAAAAAACAAAATTAAAAAAAATTAAAAAAGCAAGTCACTTAGGGAAGTGTAAGAATCCTGAACTAAATATCATTTGCAAAGGCAATATAAGACTTCATCAAGCTTCCTTGTAGAAGGCTAACAGCCAGTGGAAAATTATGTTAAAGAGCTTGACATGTGAAATCCTTCACCATATTTACAATATAAATATATCTAGAAACCAAATAGAGCTATGGTCTAAACTTTCACATGAACAATCCTCCTACCTAATAAAAGAGTAGTATGCAAATTGACCATCACTCCAACAAACAAGATGGCTGCCCCCATGTGGTCAAAGATGGCTGCCCCCATGTGGACACAAGACGGCTGCCACAAGATGGCCAGCAGGCCTGCAAGGGAGGGCAGTTGTGGGTGATCAAGCCTGCAGGGGAGGGCAGTTAGGGGTGACCAGGCCTGTAGGGGAGGGCAGTTAGGGGCAAACAGGCTGGCAGGGGAGCAGTTAGGCATCAATCAGGCTGGCAGGGGAGTGGTTAGGGGTAATCAGGAAGGCAGGCAGAAGAGCAGTTGGGAGCCAGCAGTCCTGGATTGTGAGAGGGATCCCAGATTGGAGTGGGTGTAGGCTGGGCTGAGGGACACACCTCTCCCCAAGCACAAATTTCGTGCTCTGGGCCTCTAGTCTTCTTATAATGGAAGTTTGCTTGCTCAAAACAGCATAATTACAAGAAATGGCAGTCCTAGCTTCTAATAAATAGCATATTTTAGACATTTTACTGAGATTTATACTATTTGGTCAAAAAATAATTTTACTGACCAAATTCAACTTAGATATCAATGAATAGTAAGCATAAGACTTAGTTATCAGTAGTGTCCTGTATTTTTTCTCATTGATATAAAATTAAAATATCTCAGAATATAAATGTATTTATTAAGGCAACTGAGTAAGTTTACTTGTGTTAATTTTAAAGCAGGTAAAAACAAAGTAACTTCTGAGCCAAGTTGATGAACAGCATGGGATACTAAGTATAGGAAGAGTGAGTGTAGACATATTCTGAGAACAGTTTCATCGCAGTTATTTCTTCTAGCCTCTCACTGTGTTTGCCTAATGAATTTTGTCTATTAGTTACATTTTTGAAAAACACATTTTCCATTTAGCAAGGGATTACTGTATGTATAACAGTGATGTTGACACATGCTGCTCAATATACTAAGTAAAAAGTGACCCTTTACTCTGAGGCCTGCGCTAATGGCAGTAAAACTTATTTTCTGAAATGATTTAATATGTAATAATTTTAACCCTATATAATAAAGAGGGAATGTGCAAATTGACCATCACACCATCACAGAGGCGGGGTTTCCGTAACACAAGATGGCTGCACCCACAGGGGAGGCCAAGTTCTCATAACGAGCCTTATGGAGCAATCAGCAGGGACCTGAGGCTGCATGGTGCTGGGCCTAGGCAGGGGACCAAAGCCTGCATCAGGCCGAGGGACCTCAGGCCACACCTCTTGCCCAGCAGGGATCGACAGAAAACCTGAGGCAGCGTTCCCTACCCCGGTGCCAGGGGACTTGAGGCTGCACTTCCTGCCCAGTGGGGCTTGACGGGGAGCCTGAGGCTTTGCTGCCCACCCTGTGGGATTGACAGGGGCCCTGAGGCTGTGCCCCCCACCCAGCGTGGCTTGACGGGGGACCTGAGGCTGCAACCCCTGCCTGAAAGGGCTTGATGGGGTGGGGGCAGCCAGATCTGGTTCTCCCCCAGTGGGGGTGGGGCTGGCTGGGTCTGGGTCTCATGCAATTTTGAGGTGCCGCGGGGTGTGGGGACTTGACTCTGGATTCTGCGGCATGCCCCAGACTCTGACAGGAGGAAGATATTCATATACATTTTACTAATTTTCTTTCATCTCTGACACTTCTATTATAGAGAAAGGGCAAATAGCAATATTAAAATTTTCCTCTAATTAATCCCCTTTTAATGTGCACAAATTTTGTGCACCAGGCCACTATTAATACCATCCTATCTAATAAAGACTGAATATGCAAATTGACCATCACTTTGTGACAAAGATGGCAGTGCCCACAGCCAATAAGGAGGGAATATGCAAATTGATACAACAAAGAGTGGTGGCCAGGCCGGGACGCTGTAGCCAGAGCAAAGGCCCAGGTCCCAGGTGCCGGCAGCCAGGGGAAGGAAGATTTATTCTTGCATGAATCTTCGTGCATCAGGCCTCTAGTAATGTTAATAAGACTAATATATACCTAAGTAAAAACAATAAAACATAGATTAAAATAATTTTGAAAATTAATATTCAAAATGTTACCCCGTGGACATAAGCATTATGTCACCAGAAAAACATTATTACATCTCTATATGTGTCTCTCTTATAGTAGAATAGATATATAGCTATTGGTATAAGAATAAATGGAAAAATGGATGAATATATAGAAGTGATAGAAAAACAGAGTTATGCCAAGATGGATGGACGTATATAGAAAGAGAAAGAGGAATAAACAAATAGATAGGGAGACAAATGAAATCCTATCTAATATAAAGGTAATATGCAAATTAATCGTCACTCTGTCACAAAGATGGTGGCACCCATAGCCACAAGATGGCAGCGCCCAGTCCCCTCAGCCCTGCCTGAGTCCCCCAGTCCTGGGGGGGCGGGGGTGGCAGCTGCTGAGAGCGGGCAACATGAGCAGCCTGGAAGCCACGGAGGGCCTCTGGGCAGTGGGCACGGAGTAGCCAGGCCCCTCAGAGAGCAGAGAACCTCAGAGAGCAGGGCTCCCAGATTGGAGAGGGCTCCCCTTAGGACTCCCAAATTGGAGAGGGTGCAGGTTGGACTGAGGGACCCACCCCCCATGCACGAATCTCATGCACAAGGCCTCTTGTGGTTTTATAAGAATATAATACAAAAATAAATAATATTAGGTTACATAAAAATAAATGTAATTTAAACTGAATTACTAAAATTACAATGGATGATTTTAAATAATTGTATGTTAATATTTCTCAAAATTTTTTATATAAAAATCCTTTAATATTAAAAAATTAATTAAAACATCACATTGATAGAGTATTTTTATATTGCAACTTTAAGCTTCCAACTGAGTTTATTGTGTCTCTTTCTAAAAAGAAATACCAAAAACAAAACAAAGCAAAACAAACAAAAAAAAACAACAAAAGGCCAAAGAGCACAAACTTTTTTCATCACCTCATCTCTTACAAATTCAATATCCTGTGTGGTTCATATGGATTTATTGCTTATTGTCTTTCTTTTATTTTTTCTTCCCTGGACTGTATTATTTTTTATAACTTTTTCCCACCCTGTATAAACATAGGAAATACTTCTATCTATAGGAAAAACATGTATAGGTATCAGCCTTATGTATGACATTACGTTAGTTTTTGTAGACAAAAAACAAAAACAACAAAAATCTGTTTTTATTTTAACCTTTCTTCCCCCTTCTTACATTATGTGTCCTCCCTTCCCTTGTTTTTAAGATGTGTTTCTTTAGTTACGTATCTTCAGTAATTTCATTATTAAATGCCTGATGCTGTGTTTCTTGTGGTTATACTGCTTTAATTTTTATGAGGTTCTTGGATCTGTGCATTTTAGTTTTTATGAAATTGGGAAAATTATCTATTATATATTAACATATTTTTCTTCCACTTTCTGCCACTCCAGTTTACATACTAGTATACTCCATAAGGGTCACTGAGCCATTTTTCCCCTCTCCTTTAGTTTGTATAGTTCATTTGTCTTCTTTGCAGTGACTAGTATTCTGTTAGACACTTTAATTATTATTTTTAAAATCTTACATATTATATTTTCACCTCTAGAACTTTCATTTTTATATCTCCCACTTCCTTCCAGATTTTGTTTGTTCTTTTAAATCCTTTTACTAGATAAATAGCAATTTAACAATCTTTGTCACATAGATGAATATTTTCATTCATTTCTATGTCTGTATGTTTTCAATAATGGATATTTCTACTGTCATTGGGTGCAATTTTTCTGTTTCTTTTATCACAAGTAATCTTTTACTTGTTGTTAAGTATTATAACTGATTCATTGTTAAGTTGTGGATTTTGTGTCTTCCTTTAACAAAGGGAATTTATTTGGGGCAGGTATATAAGAAACTTGTACATCAGCTTTATACTTTAAATAGTGACCCGGTGCACAGATTCATGCACATTGAAAGGAAATTAATTAGAAGAAAGAGCTTTATAGCAAGAGATTTATATATATTGAGCATGCATGAGACAACGTTTATTTTTCAATTGCTAGTGCATGTCATATGTACTGGCCGGTCAGTCAGTCAGACGGTCAGATGAACATAAGGTCACTCACTTAGCCTTTTATATATATACTAGAGGCCCATTGCACGAAGATTCATGCAATAGGCCTTTCTTCCCCTGGCTGCCAGCACTGGTTTTCCTCCGGCATCCGGGACCCAGGCTTTTGCTCCGGCTGCAGCGGAGAAGCCAAGCCTCTTCAGTCTTCAGTCTTCAGTCTTTAGTCTTCACTCGGGCTGGAGCCTTCAGTCTTCGCTCCACACCTGTGTATGCAAATTAACCTGCCAGCTTTGTTGGGTTAATTTACATACTCACTTCTGATTGGCTGGTGGGTGTCACAGAGGTATGGTTAATTTGCATATTTATCTTGTATTAGGGTAGACTAGAGGCTGGGTACATGAAATTCTTGCATGGGGGGTCCCTCAGACCAGCCTGCACCCTCTCCAATCTAGGACCCATCCATCGGGGGATGTCCAACTGCTGGTTTAGGCCTGATCCCTGCAGTTGGACCTCCCTCTCTCAATCTGGGACCACTGGCACCTAACCGCTGGCCTGCCTGCCTGATCACCCCTAACCACTCACCTGTCTGCCTGATCACCCCTAACCAATTGCCTACCTGCCTGATCACCCCTAACCACTCACCTGCCTGTCTCGTCGCCTCTAACCACCTCTGCTTTGGCCCCTGCCACTGCAGCTTTGTCCGGAAGGACATCCAGAATGATGTCCGGAAGGTTGTTCAGCTATCTGGTCTAATTAGCATATTACACTTTTATTAATATAGATAGATTTTTTATTTTATTTTATTTTTTTTTAGAGAGAGTGGAAGGGGAGAGAGAAAGAAAAGAGAGAAATATCGATGTGAGAGAGACACATCAATTGGTTGCCTCCCATTTCTTCTTTTGACCAGGGCCTGGAGATTGAACCTGCAACCCAAGTAATATGCCCTTTACTGGAATGAAACCCACAACCCTTCATGCACAGGCGGATGCTCTAACCACTGAAAACTCCAGCCAGGGTTCAATTTCATTGTAAAAGTTTTCTTAATGTGATACTCCATTGGCCAATATTCTAAGGCTAGTTTACCCCCATTATTGAGGCATAAACATACTGGGGTTTTTGTAGAATTCCCTGGATATTTAATGATGTCTCTCGACTCTGGGTAGTTGGATCTTGAATTCTGATTGCAGTGTGTAAAATCTGGAAATTACTGAGTTTTCCCTACCAAGGCTTATGACGTTTCATAAAGCCCATGATCAATTTTATTCAGCAAAGTCTTCACCAACCTCATGTCTATTTCTGGAGCTAAGTTTTTCCAAATTTCCTGCCGTTGATCGTCTACTTAACAAATTCCAGCTAATTAAACCTTAACAAGATTGGTTCCCTTTGCAACTCAGCAGGATCACTGTGTTCTTCATGGATTCACCTTTGCTCTGCTGTGTCCTGGAAAATGCCTCACGGCAAACATTAAGGCAATTGTAGGGATCACCTCATTATTTCCCTTATTCTGTGAATCACATTCCCATGCTCCTGTGATCCAATTAGGGAAATAACAGTTTCACATGTCTCATCCAGTTTTCTAGTGTCATGGTGGAAGAAAATAATTGGTAAAAGTTGTACGAGTATTAGCAGAGCTTGAAGTAAGAATTTTGCTTTTACTTGTTAAGTATTATAACTTAACAACAATTTTAAACTCTTATTTATTTCTGTAAGCATTTAAATGTATACATTTACTTTTTCCTGGTTAACTCTGTCTCACAAATTTTGATATTATGTCATAATATTCAATTTATAATATCTACTGTGATTTATTCTATGACATTTGGTTACTTAGAAATATAATTTTTAATTTTCAAAAATTGAGGATTTCAAAATTATCTTACTTTTACTTATTTCTAATTTAATTATCTGTGGGGAGATAACATGCCTTGCATAATTTCAGTCTTCTAAAATTTCTTGTGGTTCTGGCCAGGTAGTTCAATTGGTTAGAGCATTGTCCTGATAAGCCAAGGTTGCAAGTTCCATCCTCGGTTGAGACACATACAAGAATCAACCAATGAATTAATGGATAGGTAGAATAACAAATCAGTGTATAATTCTCTCTCTCTTTCTCACTCACTCTCTCTTTCTACCCCTTCCTCTTTCTCTAAAATCAATCAAAATCATTTACAACCAAGCCCTTTGCCAGACAACTTTAAAAAATAAATACAATAAAATAAAATTTGTTATGACTAATTTTTATGGTTCCGAATATTATCTGTCTTGGTGAAGAGTACATGTGCACTGGAAAAAAATGTATATATGAAGTCATCGGGCATACGTATTTTTCTATAAATCAGGTAAAAATTATTTGATGTCGTTATTTGGATTCTTTTTATTCTATTTTTTTCTTTATTGATTAAGATATTACATATGTGTCCTTACCACCTAATCCCTCCCCCCACTCATGCCCTCACCCCCCTGGTGTCTGTGTCCATTGGTTAGGTTTATATGCATGCATACAAGTCCTTTGGTTGATCTCTACCCTTTACCCCTACCCTCCCATACCTTCCCTCTGAGGTTTGATGGTCCGATCAATGCTTCTCTGTCTCTAGATCTGTTTTTGTTCATCAGTTTATGTGGTTCATTATATTCCACAAATAAGTGAGATCATGTGATATTTATCTTTCTCTGACTGGCTTATTTCACTTAGCATAATGCTCTCCAGTTCCATCCATGCTGTTGCAAATGGTAAGAATTTCTTCTATTTTACCACAGGGTAGTATTCCATTGTGTAGATGTACCACAGTTTTTTAATCCACTCATCTGCTGATGTGCACTTAGGATGTTTCCAAATCTTAGCTATTGTAAATTGTGCTGCTATGAACATAGGGGCTCATATATCCTTTCTGATTGGTGTTTCTAGTTTCTTGGGATATATTCCTAGAAGTGGGATCACTGGGTCAAATAGGAGTTCCATTTTTAGTTTTTTGAGGAAACTCTAAACTGTTCTCCACAGTGGCTGTACAAGTCTGCATTCCCACCAGCAGTGCACAAGGGTTCCTTTTTCTCTGCATCCTCGCCAGCACTTGTCATTTGTTGATTTGTTGATGATGGCCATTCTGACAGGTGTGAGATGGTACCACATTGTCGTTTTGATTTGCATCTCTTGGATGATTAGTAACTTGATTTGAGCATGTTTTCATATGGCTCTTGGCCTTCCTTATGTCCTCTTTCGAAAAGTTTCTATTTAGGTCTGTTGTCCATTTTTTTATTGGGTTGTTTATCTTCCTTTTGTTAAGTTGTATGAGTTCCCTGTAAATGTTGGAGATTAAACCCTTATCAGTGATAACATTGGCAAATATGTTCTCCCATGTAGTGGGCTTTCTAGTTGTTTAGTTGATGGTTTCTTTTGCTGTACAGAAGCTTTTTATTTTGATGTAGTCCCATTTGTTTATTTTCTCTTAGTTTCCATTGCCCAAGGAACTGTATTGGTGAAGATGTTGCTTTGGCATATGTCTGAGATTTTGCTGCCTATGGATTCCTCTAAGATTTTTATGATTTCCCATCTTATGTTTAAGTCCTTCATCCATTTTGATTTTATTAATGAAAAAAAAAATAAAGCTGGGGTAGCAATACTTACATCTGCCAAATTAGACCTCAAAGTGAAAGCCATAACAAGAGATAAGGAAGGCCACTTCATAATACTAAAAGGATCGATACAACAAGAGGACATAACCCTGGTAAACATATATGCACCCAATGCAAGAGTGCTCAAATACATAAAAAACAAAAACAAAACAAACAAAACAAACAAACAAACAAAACACCTCCTGGAATATATCAAGCGAGAGATAGACAACAATACAATCATAGCAGGGGACTTTAACCTTTTGCACTTGGATGTCGAGTGTGACTCAACACGGTTAGCATCGGTAGCAGGAATCGAGAAAAAAGCAAGCAAGTGCAAAGGGTTAATACTCCACTGACATCACTGAATAAATCCTTTACACAAAAAATCAGCAAAGAAACAGGCAATCCTAAATGACTCACTAGATCAGATGGACTTAACTGACATCTTCAGAACATCTTACCCCAAAGCCATGGAATATATGTTCTTCTTAAGTGGACATGGGAAATTTTCAAAAATAGGCCACATATTGGGTGACAGGCCAAAGTCTATCCAAATTCAATTAGATTGAAACCATATCAAGCATCTTTAAGACCACAATGTCATAATATTAGAAATAAAGTAAAATAAAAACAATCAAAAAAATTCAAACATTGGAAGCTGAATAGCATGCTATTAAACAAAGATTGGGTTACCAAAGAGATCAAACAAGAAACAAAAAACATCCTGGGAAAGGACAAGTGTTGGCGAGGATGCGGAGAACAAGGAACCCTTGTGCACTGCTGGTGGGAATGCAGACTGGTGCAGCCACTGTGGAGAACAGTATGGAGTTTCCTCAAAAAACTGAAAATGGAACTCACATTTGACCCAGTAATCCCACTCCTAGGAGTATATCCTAAGAAACTGGGAACACCAATAAGAAAGGATATATGAGCCCCTATGTTCATAGCAGCACAATTTATAATAGCTAAGATCTGGAAACAACCTAGGTGCCCATCAGCTGATGACTGGATCAGAAAACTATGGTACATCTACATAATGGAATACTATGCTGCCATAAAAAAGAAGGAATTCTTACCATTTGCAGCAACCTGGATGGACTTGGAGAACATTATGCTGAGTGAAATAAGCCAGTCAATGAAAGAAAAATACCACATGATCTCACTCATTTATGGATAATAAAGAACATTATAAACTGTTGAACAGAAAGATAGATACAGAGGCAGTAAAGCATCAAACAGTCTGTCAAATTACAGCAGGAAGGTTAGGGAGAGGTGGGGAAATTAAGAGATCACCCGAAGGACTTGTATGCATGCATATAAGCATAACCAATGGACACAAAACTCTGGTGGGTGAGGGCATATATGGGAGTGGGGTGGGGGAGGGCAATGGTAAGATATGTACACATATAATACCTTAAAAAAATAAAAATTAAAAAAATAAAAAAAATAAAAACATCCTGGAAACAAGTGACAATGAAAACACAACAATTCAAAATCTATTGGACACAGTGAAAGCAGTACTGAGAGGGAAGTTTATAGCTCTACAGGCCTACCTAACAAAAACAAGAAAAATGGTAATAAATCATCTAACTCTACAACTTAAAGAATTAGAAATATAACAAGAAAAACCCAGAGTGATCAAAAGGAAGGAGATAATAAAGATCAGAGCAGAAATAAATGACATAGAGACCAAAAAATAAATAAATAAATACAAAAGATCAATGAAACCAAGAGATGGTTCTTTGAAAGTATAAACAAGATTGATGACCCTCTATCCAGGCTCACCAAGAAGCAAATTAAGAAGACCCAAATAAACAAAATCAGAAATGAAAGAGGCGAAATAACAACAGACCCCACAGAAATACAAAAGATTGTAAAAAAAATACAATGAACAACTCTATTCCAACAAACTAGACAACCTAGAGGAAATGGACATATTCATAGAAAAATACAACCTTCCAAAACTCAATCAGGAAGAATCTAAAAATCTCAATAGGCTGATAACTGTGGAGGAAATTGAAGTGGTTATCAAAGAGCTTCCAGCAAACAAAAGCCTAGGTCCAGTCAGCTTCACATGGGAGTTTTACCAAACATTCAAAGAACTAAAACCTATCCTCCTCAAACTATTCCAAAAAATTCAAGAGGAAGGAACACTTTCAAACTCATTCTATAAAGCCAACATTACCCTAATAGCAAAAACAGATAAAGACAACACAATGAAAGAGAATTATAGGCCAATATTCCTCATGATCATAGATGCCAACATCCTCAACAAAATTCTAGCAAATTGCATCCAGCATTACATCAGAAAGATTATACACCATGACCAAGTAGGATTTATCCTGGGGATGCAAGGATGGTACAATATCTGCAAATCAATAAATGTGATACATCACATAAACAAATTGAGAGATAAAAATCACATAGTCATATCAATTAATGCAGAAAAAGCATTTGAGAAAATGCAACACTCTTTCTTGATAAAAACCTTCAGCAAAATGGGAATAGAGAGATCATACCTCAACATAATAAAAGCCTTATATGACAAACCTATAGCCAACATCATACTCAATGGGCAAAAACTAAAACCATTTCACCTAAAAACAGGAATAAGACAGGGATGGCCACTTTCACCACTCCTGTTCGACATGGTACTAAAAGCACTAGCCATTGCAATCAGACAAGAAGGAGAAATAAAAGGTCTCCAAATTGGAAAATAAGATGTAAAACTGTCATTATTCGCTGATGACATGATACTGTACATAGAAAGCCCTAAAGACTCCAACAAAAAATTACTAGACTTAATAAATGAATTCAGAAATGTAGCAGGATACAATATTAATGCCAAGAAATCTATGGCATTTTTATACACCCATAGTGAACTTACAGAAGAGGAGATTAAAAAAACAATCCCATTTACTATCACAACAAAAAAATTAAGATACCTAGGAATAAACTTAACTAAGGAGGTAAAAGACCTCTACTCAGAAAACTACAGGACACAGAAAAAAGAGATAGAGGAAGACATAAACAGATGGAAGAACATACCATGTTCATGGATTGGTAGAATCAACATCATTAAAATGTCCATACTACCCAAAGCAATCTATAGATTCAATGCACTCCCCATTAAAATACCTATGGCATATTTTCACAGACCTAAAACAAACTCTCCAAAAATTCATCTGGAATAAAAAAAGACCCCAAACAGTTGCAGCAATACTGAGAAAGAAGAACAAAGTAGAAGGGATCTCAATACCAGATATCAAGTTATGTTACAAAGCCACTGTTCTCAAAACTGCCTGATACTGGCACAAGAACAGACATATAGACCAATGGAATAGAATAGAGCACCCAGAAATTGACCCAAACCACTATGCTCAATTAATATTTGACAAAGGAGGAATGAACATACAATGGAGCCAAGACAGTCTCTTCAATAAATGGTGTTGGGAAAATTGGACAGATACCTGCACAAAAATGAAACTAGACCACCAACTTACACAATATACAAAAATAAACTCAAAATTCGATTCTTTATAGCCTTAATTTTTTATTGTTTTAGTACTCTTAGTTGGTTATCATAATCTAACATTACAATTATAGTTTTGTCTATTTCTCTTTTTGATTTTTGTTCACATGTTAGCTTTGTGTATTTTGAACACTCTCAGCAACCCATAGCATCTGCATCTGATATGCCTCACAATGTTTTGTCATTTACAACCAAGCCCTTAGCCAGACGCCCATAAGGTGCTTACACACAGAGTTGTAGAGTGTACTGTCATGCACTCCCCTCTCCTCTACTCCCCCAAATTCCAGTTGTTTTATAACTTCTACACTCTGATCTCTGAACCATTCGTTCAATTGGACAGTAGTGCTGTACTTGTACCCTACCTCCCTCTGCTTCAGTTGGAAAATTGTCCTTTAATATACTGCTGAGCTTTCCTATAGCTTACCTCAGAAGTTTTTATTTCAGAGATCTCAGCCTTAGACTATTAGCCTATGTCTAGGGAATGTCTCATATAATTATCAGAGTTATTTACACAGGAAAGACTATATTTTCTCTTGTATCAGTTATTTTCTCATCACCTGAACTAAAGTCCTCTTTTTATTATATTTGAAGTTGAATAATTTTGCCAGGTAGTAATAGATATTATCAATTCTTTTAATCAGAAGATCATTCATTCATTTGGATTAAAGAATTATTTATTCACTAAATAAACTTGTTCTATTTACAAGTTTTCTAATGCTGTAAAATTCCAATTTTCTTTTATTGAATTGTTAGTTTTTATATTTACAAACTTCTCTATTTTTTCCTTTATATTTTTCTTCTGAGTTTTTAAGGCAATTTGAACTATTTTTTCCATGTTATTAATTTAGTTTTAAGCTATGTTTGTTCAATTCTTTTCATTTCTATTTTCTTTAAAAATTCTATATTGTTGTTCTTTGAATGTCTCCCCTTCAATTGACTTTGAAATCTCTTTAGGATCTCTTTTCACTTGACTTAATGTTTGTATTTTGCTTTACTTTTTTTTTTTTTTTCATTTTAAAATTTTTATGGTGAAGAAATGTTGTAGAAATTTTATATACATGTTTTTCATGTCTTTTGCTAATCTATCTAGCCCTCAGTGATTCATGTTTACCATATTTGGTTTACTTTTACTAATCCAATATAATAAAAACCTAATATGCTAAGTGTCCAGTCGTCCACTTGGCCGTTGAACCAATCAAAGAGCAATATGCTAATGATATGCTAAGGTATGCTTGCTATGATGTGCACTGACCACCAGGGAGCAGACACTGGAACTGGTAGGTTAGCTTGCTGCTGGGGTCAGCTGATCAGGACTGAGTGAGATGGGCCAGACATGCCCAGGAGCCCTCTCGCGGTCCCTCCCTGGCTGGCCAACCTCCTGTGTTAGTCCCCAGCCCTGATCATGCAGCAGTGGGGTCCTTAGCCTGGCCTGAGCCCTCTCACAATCTGGGACCCCTCAGGAGATGCCAGAGAGCCCTTTCAGCCTGATCCCGCAGGCCAGGCTAAGGGATTCCACTGGTGCACGAATTCATGCACTGGGCCTCTAGTATTTAATAAGAAGGCCATTCTCTTAACTTCCATAAATCTAAAATTGGAGAATTTCTTTAGAAGACATGTCCAGCATATCTAAATTTGCTATTTACCCTCCTGAATCTTTACTTGAGAGCTGAGTATTGCATTTTGGATTAGCTGTTCTATTATCTGATAGCTCAAAAGTAAAAAAGTAAATTTACCTGGATTCTTGATAGATACAGATTCTTGATCTGAAACAAGCTACATTGTCAGTCATTTTTGTTGTATTTGAATGATATTCTCCTTTATGCAATTTTATTCACTTCACTATTCAGGTTTCACTTCCTCTAGTCAGGAATATTTTGTATCTATATTCAGTTGGATTATTTTCCTAGTTCACTATGAATCCCTGGTATCTTTGATTTAGAAATACTGTCAATTCCAATGATTTATTTTTCCTTTCCACTAGTGTCTCTCCAGAATGTACACTCCCTTAAAAGTTCAGCAGGTAAATGATGAATAACATTTTGGCTTTGGGCCATTGTTTATTAAGTCATCAGAGAGCAAAAAAATTTGTCATCTTTTCTCAGTAGTTTTGTAATAGCTTTTCTTTCATTTTCAGTCCTTGTAAATCTATCCTATCTAATAAAAGAGTAATATGCAAATTAACCATCACTCCACTACACCCACAAGACACGCCCACCAGCCAATCATGAGCGAGTATGCAAATTAACCCAGCCAGGAAGGCTGCAGCAATGGAGGAAGACAAGTTTTCTGCACACCCTGGCAGGCCCAGGCCTCCACTCAAGGCTACAAAGTTTCAATTATAGGAGATAAATAAATCCCAACAAAAATGGCAGCAGCCATGGAGCTGGAGAGAGCAGGAGGCTTGAGTTGCCCACGGCGATGGAGGAAGCCAAGCTCCCGCAGCCCTGGCCTGCCTTGGCCTCCACTCAAGGCTACAAAGTTTCAATTATAGAAGATAAATAAATCCCAACAAAAATGGCTGCGGCCATGGAGCAAGCAGGAGACTTGGCTCTGCTCAAGGCTACAAAGTTTCAATTATAGAAGATAAATAAATCCCAGATACCAGGTCCTCCATTTGGGTTGCAAGGGGGCATGGCCGGCCTGCAAACCACCACAGGCCCCTCGCCCAGGCTGCCACATGCCCCAAAGGAACCCCTACCCTGATCCGGAACACCCTTCAGGCCAATCCAGCCCCCCCCCACCCATGCACCAAGCCTCTATCCTATCTAATAAAAGAGTAATGTGCAAATTGACCGTCACTCCAACACACAAGATGGCTGCCCCCATGTGAACACAAGATGGCCGCCACAAGATGGCCAGCAGGGGAGAGCAGTTGGGAGGGACCAGGCCTGCAATGGAGGGCAGTTAGGGGTGACCAGGCCTGCAGGGGAGGGCAGTTATGGGCAAACAGGCTGGCAGGGGAGCAGTTAGGCATCAATCAGGCTGGCAGGCAGAAGCGGTTAGGGGCAATCAGGAAGGCAGGCAGGTGAGCAGTTGGGAGCCAGCAGTCCTGGATTGTGAGAGGGATATCTGACTGCCCATTTAGGCCCTATCCCTCTGGGATCGGGCCTAAATGGGCAGTCAGACATACCTTGAGGGGTCACAGATTGGAGAGGGTGTAGGCTGGGCTGAGGGACACCGCCCCCATGCACAAATTTCGTGCACCGGGCCTCTTGTATATTATAAAAATAATACAATTTTGAATCACTAGGACATTAATACAATGACCTTTTCTTTAAAATATCCTTATGTTTCCAGAAGAATAAGAAATTATAATAATATAGTGACTGCATAATATAAATAATATATAGTATAATAATATTATATAATATAATAATATGTGATAACTATATTGGTTTCTTGTTCATGTTGGCAAGTAGAAAATTTTGTGCTACTGTTTATCTGTTCCCATATTTATTTTCCTTTGTCCAAATTAGTGAGAATGGTGATATATTAAAAATGTGTACAAGTATATATCCTCCTATATAATAAAGAGATAATATGCAAATTGACAGTCACACCCTCACTCAAGATGGACACACCCATGTGTTCACAAGATGGCAACCACAAGATGGCCAACAGGGGAGGTCAGTTAGAGGTGACCAGGCCGGCAGGAGAGGGCAGTTAGGGCAACCAGGCCAGTAGGGGAGGGCAGTTGGGGGGGGGGTCCAGGCCTACAGGGGAGGGTAGTTGGGGGGGACCAGACCAGCAGGGGAGGGCAGTTAGGGGCTACCAAGTTGGCAGGGGAGCAGTTAGGCATTGATCGGGCTGGCAGGGGAGTGGTTAGGGGGTGATCAGGCTGGCAGGCAGAAGCCGGTTAGGAGCAATCAGCCAGTTAGGAGCATTTGGGAGGCAGCAGTCCTGGATTATGAGAAGGTTGTCCGAATGCCAGTTAAGGCCCAATCCCTGTACTGGCAGTCGGATATCCCCCAAGGGGTCCCAGATTGGAGAGGGTGCAGGTTGGGCTGAGGGACAACCCCCAGTGCACGAATTTCATGCACCAGGCCTCTAGTATATAGTGAAAACCTAATATGCAAATCAACTGAACGGCAGAATGACCGGTGGAATAATCGGTCGCTATGATCAGTTGCTATGATGCGCACTGACCACCAAGGGGAAGATGCTCAATGCAGGAGCTGCCCCCAGCCTGCAGGCCCCAGGCCAGCCAAGGTGGGTGGCAGCTGGGGCCCCCCGATTGCCCTGCCAGTTGCTTCACAGATCGGCCCTGATTGCTGGCTAGGCCTGGAGACCCTACCCGTGCATGAATTTCATGCACCAGGCCGCTAGTTTGTATATAATAACATTTGATAGGTAGTAAGTGCTGAATTTGTTTTCCCAGTGTGTTCTTGTATAGTTTCCTAGAAACCATTTTTAAAGTATATGGCCTAAAAATATTTTGCAACTTTATTATTTTGAATAGTTCCATTCATGTTTGTTTATTTCTGTATATATGTGATGTCTTTGCTGGTATTTTTTCTTATCTTTTATAAAAAGGTCTATCATCCAGCTTTTCTTTAATATTTTCTCAACTCAAAGTACTACCTCTATAAATATTCTCCTAGAGCCAGTTTACACATTTTATAAACTCCTAACTTAATTCACAGCATTTATTCAATTTGTTTTGAAATTTTCACTGAGTAATCAAAATACATGAAATGACACAAGTTCACCTTTTTCTAACTGAGTTGACTGAGTTTCTTCTTTTAAAGTGAAAGTCACATTTCATAGGATGTTTTCAAATTTTCAGTTCAACTGCCTTTTAAACCATATTTTTAAAATATTAGAAATGTTCAAGATTCAAGACTTTTACTTATGTAATAGTGATAATACATTGATAATTCTATTATATTTTTTTCAAATAATATTTATTCTAAGATTATGTTGTAAGGGTACTTTCCATAGAACTCTGAAAGGGGTTTTAGGGGTAAAATAGGCAGGTTTAGGGAGTTTAAGGAATAAAGAGTGTCTATGGGGGAGGATTGCCTAGATGGGGTTGTGGAGCTGCCAAAAGGCATACATGCACAGAGGGGAAAAAAAGGGGGGGTGCTGCAGGATAGGGGGAGAGAAATACATCCATTCACAGAAGATAGAGAGAAGCCACAGGTATGGGGAGAAAGAGAAAACAAACTTTCACATGGAATAGGGAAATGCTGACAAATAGGAGAAAGGAAAACAGATTTTCACAGGAGATTGAGAATTCTACTACTGAAGGGGGAGAAAAAAAAGGGGGGCACCATGTGGGGTTTAAGCTTTGAAGCTGCTATAGTGACCATTCAGAAGGGAATATGGAAAAAAAAACACAAAACAAAGAACTGCAGTCTTTATAAACCTTAGAAAAAGGGGCTTAGTGGGTTACCACCTTGGAATCCCCTCCCTACATGGGAGTCTGTACTTGCTTCCAATAAATTTCCACCCTCTTCATCTACCACCTTTTGCCTGTGGCTTCATTCTTTGAATCCATCTGGATAAGAACCTGGGAAAGAAATCACCCTTGCATCCTGCTCAGGAAAAACAACCTGACTCAATTCCTTATTTTCATGTACATTCTACACTGATGACTTAAAATCCATCTCCATGTTCAATCTCTCCAAGTATCTCCAGTCATATTTTGCCAACATCTCAAATCCCTTTAAATTCCAGCCCGACTCTTCTGTATTTGAAATTGTCCCACATAGCAGGTCTTCTTTTCTCCAAAACTAACTCTTCCAGTTTTCCCTCTTTCTGTTAGTGGCATAACATTTTTCCTGCCTCCTGGGCTAAAACTATGTCATGTTTTCTCTGTTTCAACATAACTTTTATAATCAATTCACAAATATTTATTAAGATTACAATTTCAAACACTGTGACACTAGGATGATACAAAATAAGCTCAAAACTGTTTTAATAAAGGTTTGCATTTCATTAAACCCTTTACACTTATGTTATCACATTTGGAACCTAAAGGAACCAAGTCTTGTTCCTAGTGTACAGATAAAGAAAATTGAAGCAGAGAGATTAAGAGATCTGTTAAAGATCAAGAGATAACAATTAGCAAAATTAATAACAGAAATTAGGTATTTTAACTTCAGGCTTAGTGATCTTTCTGTCAGACCATGTTCTTGTATCAAGGATATACGCTGAGTGGCCAGATTTTTATGATCTCTGAATAATAATATATATATTAGAGGCCGGGTACATGAATTCGTGCATGGGTGGGGTCCGGCCAGCCTGGCCAGGGGGGGGGGACATGGGCGGCTGGCCGGCCTGCCTGCTGGTCAAACTCCTGGTCAAGAGGACAATTTGTATATTAGCCTTTTATTATATAGGGTATACACTGAGTGGCCAGATTATTATGTGTTCAGAGATAATAATAATATGGCCACTCAGTGTATAACCAAAGGGTTTTAAAGGATATACTTGGGAGGCAGGGGACCTAGGTTTAAACTCAGAATGAATAATTTTCTACCTCTTTTTACTTAAGCAATTTATCTGTACCTTAATGCCTTTTTCACCTGAAGGTGACTAAAAAGAATAATTTATTTATCGATTTGTTTTCAGAATTAAATTAACTCTATGGCAAAACTCTCAAATGTAACTTGGTACACAGTATCTAATAGTTTCCTGTTAGCTTCTATTGTCATTGCATGCCTCTAGGAGTCATTCTTAAATAGGCAAAGAATCCCCAGAAGATCTGAGAGTTGTTGAAATCACTCTCATTTGCAGAATTGTACTTCATGCTAAGAAACAACATTTGTCACATCACTACTTAGTTTCATACAAACAACACTAGTAAAAACATGAGTAAGACAGATTTTGAAGATCCCTATCTTCTGTGAATGGATGTCTTCCTTCTCCTTATCCTGTGGCACCTCTTTTCTCTCTCTCTCTCTCTCTCTCTCTCTCTGTCTCTGTGAATGTATGCCTTTTGGTAGCTCTAAGCCCTCACCTATGCCTTGCTCTCCCATGGACCCTCTTTATTCCTAAACTAGGGGCCCAGTGCATGAAATTAGGGCATGGGGGGGGGCTTCCCTCAGCCCACCCTGCACCCTCTCCAATTGGGGACCACTTGGGGAATGTCCGACCGCCGATTTAGGCCTAATGCCACAGGGATCGGGCCTAAACCAGCGGTCGGACATCCCTCTTGCTATCTGGGACTGCTGGCTTCTAACCGCTCACCTGCCTGCCTGCCTGATCACCCCTAACTGCTTCTGCCTGCCTGATCACCCCAACTGCCCTCCCCTGGTGGCCTGATCTCACCCCCAATGTCCCTCCCCTGCCAGCCTGATGTCGCCTATAACTGCCCTCCCCTGCCAGACTGATCACCCCTAACTGCCTCTGCCTGCCCCATCACCCCTAACTGCCCTCACCTACTGGCCTGATCTCGCCCCAACTGCCCTCCCCTGCCAGCTTGATCGCCCCTAACTGCCTCTGCCTCGGTCCCCACCACCATAGCTTTGTATGGAAGGAAGTCGGACATCCGGAAGATGGCCAGTCGACCTGGTCTAATTAGCATATTACCTTTTTAGTAGTATAGATAGATTATGTAGGATAGGATTGCTTAAGTGCGGGGGGGGGGGGGGCAAGCCCTTTTCAGCAGGAGGAGATGCTCTTGGCAGACAAAAACACATAATTCCTATATCTGGACTGATAGCCAGCCATATGCACTATACTACCAAACCGGTCATGAAAAAATTGAACCGCTTTCTTACACCTTATACTAAATAGCTGTTGCCCTTAAAACCCCTCCTCAGACCCCACCTTATGTTCTGCCTTTGCAGTTCTCCCAGATTAGGTTCTGATTAGTTGGTTTCTATGCCAGTCAGAGTCAAAAGCTCCATCTCCTAGGCAGCCATTGGCTCCTGGCACTTCACTCAGATTTGGTTCTGATTGGTCTGTTTCTATGACAGTCAGTGTCTCTGGGCCTATCTTTGGGTCTAATCAAAGAGGCGGGGCTTATCAGCAGCCCCCAAGGAGGCCTGGAGAGAAACAGAGGCCTGGCTACTGGAGAAGCCAGAAGAGAAAGAGAGGCAAGGGCTGATCAACAGGTGCCACGGAGGCTGGGGATCAGACCCTGCCTCTCTTTCTGCAGGCCTCTCTCTGGGCCTGATCTGCAGCCCCCTCGAAGTCAGCGCTGGGTCCCTGCATGGGGACCGGCTGCAGTCAGAGCTGGGTCTCCAGGGCAATCCAGCATGGCGACCCAGCACTGACTTCCGGTGTTCGGTCCAGCCTTGGTCTTTACAGACCCTGGCTCTTTATAGATAGATAGATAGATAGATAGATAGATCTCCCTAAACCTGCCTATTTTATCCCTAAAACTCCTTTCAACTGCCTGTATTTTCAAATGATAATTCTACTTTGCCTTCCAGGCTAATTGGATAAAATTAGGAACATTAAATTTATTATCCTATCCTCTGCATTTAGGATAAATTCATCTTTATCATCAAATTAGGACAACCCAGTCATATCTCTGTACCAATTGATTGTTTGAGTTGAGATTGTTTTGGTTGGAAATATCATAAGCATGCTTCAAATAACCTCAAGCTGAGATGAAATGTTTATCAAATGTTTATTAAAGGTTACATCAGAATATAACTAAAGAAAGAGGAGGAAATTGAGTTAGACCATAAAGGGACAGAAACTAGGGGCAGGAAGATTGTCAGGAACCATTCAGCCTCTTTTCTTCACTAAAAGTTCCTTTCAGATCTGCTTCTCTCTGCACAGGAGCATTTCAGCTTCAGAATGCCCTGCTGACGGGCTGTTTGTTGATATTGTTGCTATTGTTTGTTTGTATGCACATGGTTACCTGTAACAGGACTTGTGACTTGTCCTGTTCAAGCAGGCTGAGAAGATGGGAGTTGTTTCATTCGTGTATTCCCTGGTTGGTGAAGATAATGGTCTGGAGTGAACATTTAGATGTCACTAAATATTTCTTTCAGTCAAGATTGCTTATTCTAGCAATTTTTGTCACTGGAATAGTCTGGTGTTTGTGTGTGTGGCTGTATTAATACTAAATTTGTGGCTACAAAGATCCAAAGTTTTTTTGTACTCACTGCCAAAACTCTATTCCTTTATATTCATCTCCAGAAAACCAATACTTTAAATACTGTTGCTTACTCTCTAGTTTTCAGATTCACCACTCCTTACACAAACTTCCATTCATTCCTCTTAAAGCTAGATCAATCTACTTTATACATATATACATTTGTATGGACACTTTCCTAAATAATCTAATATAACTTTCTCTTTCTTGCATTACCTTTGTTAATTTAGTCTTACTTAACTACACAAAATTTTCTTTATTTCCTCAGCCTATGAATCCCTATTTAGTCACTAAAATTGAACATTTTTTATAAAAACCTAATTATTATTTACCAATTAAAAGTTATCTGTTATACATGAAAAAAATGGAAATAAACTAAATGATATATTTAAATACAGGGTAAAATATACCATGTTATTAAGTTTAAAAGGCTGGAATACATCTACATATACTTTATAACTTATTTTTATAACTTTCAATCTTTTCTCCATATCTAATTTTATACATATGAAAATAAGTCTCAAAACCACACATAAATCTATCTGTTAATAAATTGGTAGTGTGGATATGTACAAATTATTTTTTATAATTTTATTGCACTTTTTATTGTCAGTTCTGTTCCCATTAAAACTGAGTATTGTGCCAGTTACTTGTTGAGAAGCACAGGTATACATTATGTAAAACATTTGAAACTAACACACAGCAATCACTAATGTGTCATAAACAACCATGCATAAATGGTATCTTACTAGAAAAATATATTAAAATATAAGTTTGATGTTCACACTTTTTTCAAAATATTGTTTTGTATTTCTTTTCCAAAGGCAAAGTATATGCACCATTTTAGTTTTACCAATGTTCCTTATAAAGTATTTTAAAGAAACTTTAAAATATTTTAAAATATGAGACCCAAAACATTATTTTTCAATGAGTCCAATAACTGTTTATTTAAAAATTATCAATTTTGTCGCTAAATATTACTTCAGCATTTTAACAAAAATCCTTTAAGAACACTCAATGCAAATTTTTTTATATATTTTGTTGTTTAGATGCTTTATCAATTTTAAAAATGACTTTCTTTATATTATCATTATTATTATTTGTTAATCCTCACCCAATGATATTTTTCATTGACTTTTTAGAGAGTGGAAGGAAGGGGGAGAGACAGAGAAAGAAACATCGATGTGAGAGAGACACATTGACTGGTTGCCTCCCATACGCACCCAGATCAAGATACATGCTCTTGACCTGAGTCTAACCTGTGACCCTTCAGTTTTTGGGCCAATTCTCCTCTCCATTGAGCCAAACTGACTAAGGCTATATTAATTTTTTGCAAGAAAAATGGTGGCTGCCCTAATTGGTTTGGCTCAGTGGATAGAGTGTCGGCCTGCGGACTGAAGGGTCCCAGGTTCAATTCCAGTCAAGGGCATGTACCTTGGTTGGGGGCACATACCCAATAGGGGGTGTGTAGGAGGCAGCTGATCGATGTTGCTCTCTCATCGATGTTTCTAACTCTCTATTCCTCTACCTTCCTCTCTGTAAAAAGTCAGTAAAATATATTTTTAAAAAATGGTGGCTTCCCTCTCTCACTCTCTCATTTCCTTTTGCAAACAAATTTTCATTCCCAATGGTATTGACATGGTCTAAGAAGTTTAAGTTATTTATATTCCAAGTTTTCTTCAAACAGCTTCTAATTTCTTCATTTAGGATTTGTTATTCTTATGCTTAATTATTATTAATTTGTTATTCTTATGCTTTTAGTTATTCTTATGCTTAATTTGTTTTCCACTTATGTATTTTGGACAAAAAGGGGCCACATACTAAACCAGACAAGCTTAGGGAAGGCCTGCTTGGTGGCCTTACAAATTCAGACACTAAAAGTAACCACATAGGATGCTCTGAAATTAAAACTTTATATATATATTGTTGAAAGTATCCAAGATATCCCCTTTTTTTCCTCTTTGACCCCTTCTATTCCTTACCCACCCTCGCCCCAGGCCTTCACTACACTATTGTCTGTGTCCATGGGTTATGCATATACGTTTCTTGGTTGATCTGTTCCCACGCACCCACCCTAAAAGCTGTCTGTGGTGGGTAGTCATGTCATAGGCTTGAATTTTCCCTGACAAAAGTTAATCTTTACCTTAACTGAGTCTGTCCATTGTCTTTTTGCATCTGTGGTAACATACCTTTGGAATGTCAGGATAATTTCCCTTTTTCTGCACATTTCAAAGCACAGGCACCACATTGGAGCAGAGACCACAAATCCCCTCATAGCTATTATTACCATGTTAATTGTTCACTGCTGACTTTTTATCCCATCCCAGATGTTTCCCCACTTTGCCTTTTCTCACCTCCATAATATACCACCAGTGAATTTCATGTTACCCACTTATATCTCCTCTTTTGATTGTAAAGTATAAAATAAGGGGCAAACTGCCTTTTTTTTTTTTTTTCTTGAGCATTTTCTCAATCCTTTGAGATTTTGGTTCTAGGCAATTATTGTCAGTTTGGCTGAAATAAACTCAAAAAAATTATCTACAGGTTTGGATGTTTCTTATGTTGATATTATAAAACTCAATGATATAGCCCCGCCATGTGCTCAGTGGCTGAATATCGACCTATGAGCCAGGAGATCACTGTTAAATTCCCGGTCGGGGCACATTCCTGGGTTATGTGTGCAGTTGGGGGTGTGCAGGAGGCAACTAATCCATGATTCTCTCTCATCATTGATGTTTCTCTTTCTCCCTCTTCCTTCTTCTCTGAAATCAATAAAAAATATTTTAAAAAAGAAAAACTCAATGGTATAAAAACTTATTTCTACTGCAGGATATTTTGAACTAGATAATCTTAGAGCTTTCTAATTTAAGTAGCGTTTTATCATCATTATTATTTAAAGAGTTGTCAATCCCTCATGTAATAGCTGTGGGGAAAAGTGACTATTCTTGGCTAAAATTAGGCAATGATATGTTGATTTCTTTGCATTTTATTACCCTGATAGTCAGTGCATTTAGTGTCTCTCAGAAGTAATGTTGATTATACCTAAAAATCTTGCTAGCTCATGTTAAAAGAAAAGCTTTTAAAACCTAAGATTATAATGTTGCTTTTCATAGTGTTATCCTAGAAAAGTGTGGAAGGTCTTTCTCTGTTGCTAGTGGGCATGGGGTTGTTGGGGTACCACTGGAATGAGCATTTTGGAAGACCATGGGAGGAAGAGATATGGTAGGAAGTTGTGTGTGTTTTTTTCTATGAAATTACATTCCTGGGTTTCCAAAGTCCCATTTCCCTTAGTCCAGTTATAAAAGAAGTATAGCTGGCGTTTCAGTAGAGCTAGAAGAAAAGCCAGTGTCCAGAGTTTCCTTTCCATGTTGGAACCAAGTCCAGTTCAGTATCAGGATAGTAGCAGTCCATCAGTCCCTGCGTATGTGGGTCCACGTGGCCATGAGCCACATGGAGGGATACAGGTGAGCATGCCCCAAGCAATAAGAGTTCTAAGAGCATAAGAGGAACCAAGAGAGCAAACTCCTTTGTTTAGAGGATTAAATATCCCAAATTTTGAGTCCTTGCAGTGGCCATGTTCATTCCCACCAATGACCGGTTACCAGGTGTGACTGACAAGCAAGTACCTTCCCAACATTACCTCAGTTTTACTGAGCATGTATCTCTTCTCCTCCCTATCCAGTCCCTTCCCCCTATTATCTGCTGATAACAGAGTGGTGGCTCTCTGGGGACTGTAAAACTTTAGCTTCCTGGTGAAGCTGTCCAAATGACAAGCCTATGATATTTGGCCTTCTATTTGCTCCTTTCTTGTTATTCATTACTAGTTAATTACAAAGGTAGCAATAGAGGGTACTTGCCTAATATTTTCAACTTTATTTTATTTGAATGAATCACCTTAATGTCTGTCTGATTCAGCCATTCAAAAATTATCTTGATATTACTTATATTTAATGGGATTTCAGAAGTATCAATTGGACTATGAGTTTCTCAAAAAACCTAGCTAAGTTATTCTTATTAATGAAAATCCATAATATAATATATTTTGCTTTAAGAACATGATGAATAATATATAATACCTGTATACTTGCATACAAAAAATATACATTTGCCGACACTACAACTAAATAACTTCTTTATAATTGGTTTGGTTTTTTTTTTTCCATTTCATCATCAATATCCTGCACATGCTACAGTGAGAATTAATGGGAAAAGTAAAATGGTAACAGTACCCACATCAATGCCTGGTAAACAATTCTTAAAGAGAAGCATTTTAAAGACTGTTGGTGTTAAATAACAGCAGATTCTGTTACAGTAGTTGAGTCAGTACAAAAAAAATTACTACTTTCAGGCTCTGATGAGTCCTCAGGGGTACATCTGAAAAACAGCTCCAGATGGTTCTAGAGGAGAACATTGTAATGATACTTATATAGTCAGACCTTCATTGTTCATCAGCATGTCAATATCCATCTGCATTCTTATAAACTCTATGACCTAGACCTACCCCATACCCTCATTTTTATTGGTAAGAATTAATTTTGTTATGCCTAGGTGAGTCAAGGAAGAAAAAAAAAACTCACGTGTAAATCAGCAAAAACTTGGTGCAAATTGCCATGTAAAGTCCATTGTGATCATCCTGATAATTCTTTCCTATGTGTAATCTTGAGAATGACCCTTTTTTTTGTTTGTTTGTTTACAGGTAATTAAACTCACAACGCTTATTTCACCGAATTCCTTCAATTGTTATATTATGGACATTCTTATAATGTTTTATCATAACCATTTGCTTTGATGAGATCAGATGATAACCTCAAAATTTAATTCAGCTCAAGTAACATTCAAATTAGGCATTATTCCAGTGTAAATTGTTACATACAAATGATAGTTCTCTTTTATTTATGCTGTCACTACAATCTGCCCATTATTATTTATTAAGTCAAAATATGAGCATTTTCTAAATATTGAAATATAACCCAGAAAGTACAATATAAATTCATTTTGTGGACCAAAGGAGCCACGTTCTAACCCTGACAAGCTTAAGGGAAGCTTTCATGGTGGGCCTTACAAACTCAGACACCTAAAGTAGCCACAAAAGGTGGTCTGAAATTAAAACTTTTTAACTAAAAGTATTTTATGGTGAGTGGTCATGTTCTAGGCTAGGATCTTTCCTGTCAAAGGTCAGTTTTCACTTTAATTAAGCCCATTTGTTGTGTTTTTGCATCTATGATAACATACCTATAAAATGTCAAAGTAATTTCCACTTTCTGGACTTCTCAAAGCACAGACATAGCACCAGAGCAGGCCACAGATCACATCATTGTTGAGTTTATTATTGACTGTTACCTATCCTGGACCTGAGGAAGACAGAGCGAGCTAGGTAGTCAAGAAGTGGGACTATGATGGGGGTAGGATGTAAAACCGGGAAACCTAGCTAAGCAGAATTGCTAAGGCAACCCCTCTGGGTATGGAAAGAAGGGCACATGAGGAGACAAACTTTAAAATGTATGGATGTTGCTAAGACAAGCAACTTTCAGATAACCAATTAGAAGGCAATAAGATGCATAAACCAATCCCAAGGATGTTGTTAAGACAGACTTCTTTGAAAAGACCAATCAGTAGCTAGCAAGGCTGTATCCACCCCCTAAATGTAAAAGTGAGCACTTCCTCTCTCTCCTGATCTTGCTCTCTTCCCAGCACACTAGATTTTGGGTTGATGGCAGTAGACATGCTCCCCTGCACCCACATGGCTTATGGCCATGTGGGATTCCACACATGGACTAACAGACTTTAACACCCAACTGTAACATGGAGTGGGAGCTATGGGCCCTGGCATGCTCCTGGAACCCCAATTGCACCTTTTCCAGGATTGGCTTCTCTCAATAAACTTCAGTTCCACTAACTGTTTTTGTTTGCAATTTCATGCTTCAATTTTGAGACGATGGACTCAGACTCAAACATCCAACATTTCAGTTTCATACTCACCTATATAAAAGAAGTATGTGTCTTTCATTTTAATGTTTACTCAATCCCAGAATTTTCCCCTCTTCGCTTTTTTCCACTTACTTAATCTACCACCAATATATTTTATTTAACCCACTAATGTCTTCTCTTTTGATTACAATGTATAAAATCAGGTGCAAAACTGCCATTCTCTGGAGCATTTTCTCAATCCCTTGAGATTTTGCCTCTCAGCAATTGTCGACATTTTGGCTCAAAAAAACTCACAAAATTTCTTTACAAGTTTAAATGTTTCTTATGTTGACAATTTCATCATTGCACTAAAATCATTTTCTTCTTTTAAATATATTTTTATTGATTTTAGAGAGAGGAAAGGAGGAAGAGAGAGAGAGAGTGGGAATGAGAGAGAGAAACATTGGTCCCTTGCCTCTTTCATGTTCCCTACTCTAGATCAAGCCCTCAACCCAGGCATGTGCCCCAGACCAGGAATTAAACAGCCATCTCTTGGTACATGGGTGATGCTCAACCAACTGAGCCACACTGACCAGCTCTAAAATTCTTTTTTTATTACATATATCACATAGAGAGTGATCAGTGGTACAGCCCAACCAGTCCCAGTTGATTTGTCTATGTAACTAATATATATTAAATTACTTTCTGTAACTATATTTTCTCATTAGTGATATTCTTAATTGTTTATTGGAAAGAGCTTTTGTATTGATATTCTTACTTAATTGTTTTTGGAAATAACTTTTGTAGAAATTATAACAAATAATATTTTCTGAGCTTACTTTGTGTTCTGTATTCTGTTATATTTTTCTCATGCATTTGGTTATTTTTCTAAAGCATCTGTATGTATAAAAGACTAATATGCTAAGTGTCCTACTGTCCAACTGGTCGCTATGATGTGCACTGACCGCCAGCGGGCAGCCACTCAATGCAGGAGCTGCCGTGACACGCACTGGCCATTTACAGAGAAACAGCACCACAGACCTGGCAACACAAAACAACACTTGGCTTCCACCAAGTGGGACAATGGCCCCGCCATCACCCCAGAGCCATAGCCCACCAAATCGCAGCCTATGCTGCTGAGACCCCATGGTGCAAAATGCAGCGCACAGCCCAGCCCAGCACAGAAACGGTGGCTGTGGGCACCAGGTAATGAAGTCACATAGCAAAGCCCGGCTTCCTCTCCCTAGCATCAGGCCATTTAATAATAAACAGCACTGTGGACCTGATGTGCACAAAGCAACACTCAGCTTCCTCCAAGTGGGACACTGGCCCTGCCACCACCCCGGACTGACAACCAACCAAATTGCAGCCAACGCTGCTGAGACCCCATGGCACAAAATGTGGCCCACGGCCCAGCCCAGCAATGGTCACTGTAGGTGCTGGGTAATGACGTCTCGTATCAACGCCTGGCTTCCTCTCCCTAGCGACTAACCTCCTTGGAGTTTCTTCAGCCCAGGAACATGACTATTTTTATAGCCAGGTGGAAATATTTTTACACTTTAACCAAATGTCTGTGAAGCATTTTTCCATGCATCATCTCATTTGAACCTCACCGAAGTTCTGGAGTAGGAAGATAGGAGACTCGGTGGAATCCTATTTTCTTTTCATTAGCCAGAAATCAGAGATTTAGAAAACTTAGAATCTTGACCCAACTGAAAAGAAGTAAGAAATGGTGGACCTTGAAAATGACTTCAGGTTTTCTCACTGCGCAGAATATAGTCAAACACTGCAGCAGTTAAATATTTTACCCTTTGTTCTCCCTGCATGATTTACAATAATAATCTGCTTTGTGTTGATATTTACTGCTGTGTTGCTGACAATAACCTAAAAGAGAAGTTGGGGTGCTTCACCGGGCTGGAGAAACTTTAGTTAAGTCAGGAAGCAGGTCTAATTAAGCAAGTTTATTCCATATATATAAAAGGCTAAATTGACTCGTGCATGTGTGATACATACTGGTATAAAGCTCTCACTGGCGCCAATTGCATGCATGTGTTTTGATCTGTCATTGTCGAGCATGAATTTGGTTGACACTTCTATTTTAGAGAAAGGGCCAATAGCGATATTAAAATATTTCTTCTAGTTAATTTCCTTTCAATGTGCATGGATTCATGCACCGGGCCACTAGTATAAAATATTGACATTGGAAACATTACTTAAATGTATGTATAGGCTATCTCTTGTAACACCAAGGATTTGTGGGGAACATAAAGAGTTAAGGAGAAAGAAAATCCATCTATTTATATTTTTTTCATCTAACCTTTTCTTGCAGGCCTATGGTAAATTCCATGTTGCCTATTAATATTTCCCCAGTTTAGTGATAAATCTCTCACTACATCAAACTCTTTGGATATTATTTTGTCTTTGTTTTATTTATAACATATTATTTTTTAAAATTTTTGACTTTATTTGTGTATCTAGTTTTTTCTTCAAAAATCTAAAACATTTTAAGCATATGTATTTCATTATAGTGGTCATGATGTTTTGCATTCATTAAATACCCAATAACTATCTCCTGAATAATATAGCAACACATATATCCAGAAGACTATGTTTGAAAATTAAAGAGGAGTTATAGAATATAGTATAAGGGTGAAAGATGCAAGATATGCAAGTTATTTCTAGTTATGATTTAAAAAAATAGATTTTACTTTGAGGGATAAAGAAACCTTTGAAAGTTTGGAGCAAAATACTGACATGTGATTTATGTTTTAGAAGATCATTGAATGTCGTTTGAGGAATACATGATAGTAGGGCAAGAAAACATAAAACAAGTCTACTTAGTGGGATTATTATAGCCCATATAGAGAAGGTAATAGTTTGATCCAAGTGGTAGATGAGAATTTGCTAAGAATTAGAATATGAATATTTGGTGGTGGTGGTGGGTGGGACACACGATCAACCCAAGATACAAAAATATTTGACAAAACACAACACTGTTTCTTGATACAAGACACCCAATGGAATAAAAAAAAGAGAAAACAATTTAATATGATACAAGGCGTCTATGAAAAACACACAGTTAGGATATACTTAGTGGTGTAAGACAGAAGCTATTCCATTAAGTCAGAAACAAGACAAGCATGTCCTCTCTGGTATGGTGTTTTTATTTGTTTTGCTGACAAAAATACTCTGTAATTAGATAGTGGTAATAGCTGCACAATTGTGAATATACCAAAAAATACTAAATTGTATTATTTGAAATGATGGTTGTTATGGTATGTGAATTATAACTCAATTAAAAGATGATTCTTTATGAAAGTTAATGTTTCTGGAACTGGCTGCCAAGATACAGTAGAGATAAATATGAGTGATTTCTTTAATATGTTAACCCTAAGAACTGGAATAACAGAGTTGTCATTTACTAAATTCAGAAAGACTGATTGAGGTTGTTATTTAGTTATTTCTTTTTGTGGGCTAAAAATGAGAGTTGTTCTTAGGTATCTGCTAATCAAGTGGATTGACAAGCAGGTTAATTTTGGTTGTTTCTTTTACTTATACATTTATATTAATTGAGATATAATTCACATACTATATAAAATTACTTTTATAAATCTTCAGTGCAGTACTTTTTAATATAGTCACAAAATCGTGGAATCATCACTATTATATAACCCCAGAATATTTTTCTCAGCCAAATAGAGATCCCCATTAACAATCACTGTCCATTCTAATCCGCCCCCTGCAATCTTTGTCTACTATCTGTCTCTAGATTTTACTGTGCTGGACATTTTATATTAATGAAATCATACACTATGTGATCCTTTATATTTGAATTCTCTCATTTAGCATGATGTTTTAGATTTATTCATGCTGCTCTAGGTATTTGTTTCTTTTTCTGGATGAAATACATTCTTTTATGAATATGCCACATTTGTTAAGACATTCATCAATTGATGGATGTTGTTTTTATTTTTTGGGCTATTATGAATAATGCTACAATAACCACTCATGAAATTTTCAATTTGCCTGGATATAAACTTAGAAGTAGAATTTCTGGGCCATATGATAACTCTATGTTTATATATTTATTGATTTCAGAGAGGAAGGGAAAGGGAGAGAGATAGAAACATCAATGATGAGAGAGAATCATTGATCAGGCTGCCTCCTGCACGCCCCCTACTGGGGATCGACCCCACAACCCAGGAATGTGCCCTTGACAGGAATCAAACCTGGGACCCTTCAGACCACAGGCTGATGCTCTACCACTGAGCCAAACCAGCTACGGCTTTATGTTTATCTTTTTGAGGACATGCCCAACTGTTTTACAAAGCCACTGAATCATTTTACATTCCTACCAGCAATATATGAAGGTTTTAATTCTAGTACATTTATCAACACTTGCTAATCTCTGTCTTTTTTATTAAAGCCCTCCTAGTGGATGTGATGATTTATAGCATTGTGGTTCTAATTTGTATTTGTCTAATTACTAATGATGTCAAGAAACTTTTCATGTTTTTTGGCCACGTAGTATTCAATTATATTAATTATATATATTAATTTATATGTAAAACGTCTCTTTAAAACTTTGACTATTTTAATTGGTTTGTTTAATTGGGTTATTTGACTTTATATTGTTTTTATTGAAGGGTTTTTTATGCATTCTAGATACTTATTTTATTCAGTTTGTGAGATTTTCAAATATTTTCTCCTATGTTTTGAATTACTTTTCCTTGTGTTTTGAAGTACAAATTTTAATTTTGGTGAAGTCCAATTTATCTGTTTTTCAGATTTGTTTCTTTTCTTAAAAATCTTTTTCTCTTAATCTATTAAATTGACTTTATATCTACCAATGCAAGGAGATCTGCATTTTGATCCACAAAAAGTATATAGGTATGTAGAACACATTTCATTGTTTTGTTGTGTTTTGTGTGTGTGTGTGTTTGTGTGTGTGTGTGTGTTTGCAGAACACATTTAGAATACTGGAATTCATTAATTTATTAATTCACATTAGCAGGGAGGTGAGTGTGAATAAAGGATATACAGAGTCAAGCCTTTAGATGCTCCAAAATTCAAGGGTTAGAAAGATGTGGAGAAAAAATTAAAGATCTAGAAGTATTCTATGGATTCAACTTGGTGATACCAAGAAAAAATACTGTCTTGGGACCAAGAATTAATAAAAATACAGTACCAACTGTGTCAAACTTCTGTCAAATTAGGTGAGAATGTTGAATAATCATCTTGCCTATTTAAAATTTTCATGATTTCCAAAATTAGCATTATTTGCTCAGAGGCAGAATAAAAACAAAGATTAGTCATGGAATCAGATTTGTTATTTTATAGGTTCACATAATATATTGCTAACTATTTTTGCCATAAATTCTCCTTGTAATTTATTTCTATATTTAATTTTGCTAAACTGATAGGGTTTTTTACACTTTTCCTTTTCCTTTTTTTACTGTGAGGCAGAATAAATTATTTTTAAGCTGGATAGGCACCATTTTTTACTAGACATTTTTTTAAGAGGTCAATAACTAGTGACTTGTTTTGTGACTTCTTGATTTTAATTAGCAATGGTGACAAAAATATAAACCTAACAGTATCATTTGTCTAACTTCAGTTCTAATTAACTATCTTTCACAGGTTTCATTTGCAACATGCATAAAACCCATGAATTACACCTAGTAATAAACAAATTTATTTATATTTTAAGTAAATTGAAGAAATAAAATTTTATAGCAAGAAAAGGGTGCTTTAGCAGATAAAAATAATAAAAACAAAACTACAAATAGAACAGCCTGGGTGGGAATACTTGGATTATATCCCTGTCTGTGGCACTGATCTATGTCTTTCTGTGGTGCCTCTGACGATGAAAGTTAGGCACTCAACAGAAATATTGGGCTGTAAAAATAAATGGGTGGTGAAACTCTTTTCTTATCATAGTCTGTGATGCCTGTGTCAAAGTGAACACTGGGATCAGGTCCCATTAGGCTTGTGAGTAAAGTTAAAAGTTGGTTAAAGCTCATGAAATCTAATTCATGTATTATTTAAAATTATTTCCATGCTTCTTCAACCATTTTTGGAAACAGAACTAATGGACAAATCACAAACTAGTTCTATTATATGTTATTTTAAGGGCCTTTTTATGTTAGTGAAGATATAGCTTATATTGTTTATATCAATGGAATAAAATAATTCTACTTTGTAACATATTTAGGTCTTTTGTTAGTTAGATTTAAAGATTACTGGCATTGAAAGTTTTGGGGTTAGTGTTACTTGCCAAAATTAAAGAGGATGGCTGCTCAAATTCTCAAGAATATTACAAAATAGGATAAAAATGGTGAAGCATACTGGGAGCGTGAGAGGCACATTTTTTTAAATGTGAACATGAACTAATGTGATTTTGGAAGCATTAGTTGGAGATGAAATCAGCATAGGCTAACTCTACCTAGCAATCAAGCAGCACAACTGTAACCTTCATATAAAATTCTGTGTCAAGAACAAATAAAAGAGGTCAGATAGATTTGAGAAGCCAATTAATAATTACAATAAGCCCTTCACTGGTATTATTATTATTATTTATCAAGAGCATAGTATACTAGTAGTGAGATAAAGTGTTATAAGATCACTAAGAAATCTAGACAAAAATATTTGTGTTCTATCCCCAGTCTTCTTACACCAATGATTTAGTCTAGATCTCTCAAGGCTAAAGATCTAGAGACAATATAATTTACCTCAATTAGCTGAATATTGGTGATAGATATATTTAAGAGCTGATTGGATCAACTGCCCATATTAATAATACTTTTTAAAGACTGTAGTATCACAAGAATGGAACTTTTAAAGAAGCTCTTAAAAAATCACATTGGATCATCATAGAACATGCATCATGCAAGCAATTTGGGTTTAAAAGAGCAGTAACTACAGGAACTATACGTATCACCAGATGTATATATGTGATTCTCTATTTGCAACATTTGTCTTAACTAAAGTTATAACTTATCTATAGTTTATTATTTAAATGCCATATGTCTCTTAGTTAATTCTATCTACAAGCACACTGTTAAAATATATTAATATTTAATTTCACAAAATCTTACAATGTATTTGTAGAATTTTATGTGTGCTTCTTATGACCCAAACCCATTGTTAGGGGTAGTAACACAGTAGTGAGTAAAACCAGACCTGGTCTTTGCCCCAATAAGGTCACCCTTATTATGGAATTGATAGCAATTAATCATAAAAAATTACAGAGTAATAGAGATGTTAAATAATTCTCCTCAAATCACACTTTTATTAAGTTGCTGATCAGAGAGAAACCCAGTCTGACTCATTTCAGTCCCCATGCTCTTAAGCACTGAATAATGATAATACTATAGGCCTAGTGCATGAATTTGTGTACAGGTCGGGTTCCTCGGTGATCAGGGCTGATCAGGCGGGCAGGCCAGTCAGGGGGAGGGGCCATGGGAGGTTGGCTGGCCAGTCCCCCCCCCATCAGGGCTGATCTGGGGGAGGGCCTGGCTGATTGGGGGGCAGGGATGCGGGAGGTTGGCCAGCAGGGAGGAGGGACTGAGGGAGGTTGGCTGGCGGGGGGAAAAACCACAGGAGGTTGGCCGGCAGGGCGGGAAGGGACCTTGGGAGGTTGGCCAGCCAGCTTCCCCCATCAGGGACAATTCGGGGTGGGGGCCGGCCAGCTGGGAGGAGGGACTGCAGGAGTTTGGCTGTCCACGGGAGGTTGGCTGAGGGAGCAGACTGACCACTAGGGGGAAGCTCCTGCATTGAGTATCTGCCCTCTGGTGGTCAGTGCTCATCATAGCAACCAGTCAACTGGTCTTTCAGTCCTTCAATCACTTAGGCTTTTATATATATAGATAGTTCCTACCTTCATTTATAGTTATCCTGTTTATTGTAAGGATAAATAAAAAATCCAGTTTCTCAAATTTACAAATGTGTTTGTTTATCCTATAAGAAAATATTTAAAATTTAGTTCCTCCAAATCTAAAAGCATTAAAATATATTTTTACTACTAATAAGTAATTTTAATAACTTTTTAATATAAATTCCTAGGTAAAGTTTGTCATAGATATTAAAGGTTAGCTTTGATATTTGTAGCTGAGAAAGTTGTCTTTCCCCCTTCTCCCCAAGCTTTAACCAATAAAATAAACTTCGGTTTAGGTAACTAACTATAACAATAAGGATTAATCAACTTTAAATATATTATAGTAGTCAGAAAAATCTAGGACATTCTGTTGTCTTTTAAAGAAGACTATATTTCAGTAGATGAACATAAATTTTATTTCTCTATTACATCAAAATCAGATGTGGGTCAAGATGCTAAATGTTGACTCAGTTATCCAAGCTTTATCCTGTGAGACTGCCATCATAAACAATATGGTATAGATAAGTTTGCTCTGGCTTTTGTAGTGTAGCCTGAGTATCTCACTTCCTCCAATCATATTGGCAAGGACCCTAGTGTCAGTGATATTGGGAAATATATTTTTAAATGCACAGAAAGAAAAATATAACACAATATTTGAGACACTTCCATTGCAACTTATATTTTTTAAGGTATCATTATTTAAAGAAATGGTTTTATATACATTGTTATTACAATAACAAAAGTATAATTTTTTTTTTGTATTTGTATTCTCAACCAGTTGGAAATACTGGTCACTATACAAATTTTAATGACTATACTATGCCCCAAAAAAAAACAACCACCTGCAATATAGGGAGAAAACTGGACACAGATAGCATAGATTTATAAAACCTTCAAAATTTCCACTTAATAGGCAATATGCATAATCTGTTCACATATATCAAATCTAAACTTTTCCAATGTATTATGGTATCATTTGAGAAGAATGAATGAACCAGAACAATACAACTCTAAAAGAAGAGTCAGCTACTGTTATCAAGTTTATCCTCATGGGATATAGATCATATAGAAAGAGTATGGGTCATTGTTTATGTTGTCACTGCTTTTGTCCATTATTGTATTGCCACTGTGATTCATTACATATAAACTTTAATGAGGTTTTCTCAGATGATAAACTGCTTCTTTCCACTTTAATTTACATATGTCTCAAGAAATGTTTAGTTATACAGATATGTATAGTACTTGCTCAGCAAAGAAGCCCCAATTTTTAGCAAGTTAAAAATTAAGCAGAATTTACTGATAACTTGAATAATTTTTCTAAATATATTTTAGAAAAATCATGGTTATTCCTAAGTGAAGGGAAAACTGAAATGTTATATTTCTATTTGTTTCATTCATATTAATATTTGTTCATATAATAAGATACTAGGTTTAAAATAAAACCTATGACTTAAATGTATATATGTTAACATGGGAACATCATATTAAAACAAAGTTTACTGAAAAGCAGTCTCTAACTGATAACATGAAAAAAACATAACATTCAAATTTTTAAAATTCTTAATTACAACATTTATAGCTGTAAAGTATTATCCTGGTTATCTGAAGTTTGTAGATAAATTTGAGTGTGGTCCCTAGATGAGTACGAAAACAGAGTTAAAAGTTATCTATTTTATTTAATAAGTATAAAGAAATTAGTAGACAAGTTAACAAAATACAAATTATAAATGATGGATAAATATCTCTTTTATTTATTAGTTTTGTACTTTTTTATTTAAAAGAATTATATTTGTAAGGAAATATATTTAAAAATCCCCCACATGATATTTACTTATGAATGTATGGAAATATTTTTTATGTAATACATGTTGGTATGAAGGGACACTTGGTTAAAATTATCTGTATAATTACAGGCCCAAAAATGAAAGTGAAATGTATTAACATATTAGACAAATCCATTTCTAAGAATTCTGGCCAAAAAGTAGAAGTTTCAAGGCATCTCTGTCTAACACACAGGCGATGACAGTTAGGAGGAGAAGTGTGTACTGAGTTTTCTATATTTCAAGAGCTTAAAGCTATTGAAGTCATAGCAATAAAGTTGGGATGAACAAATAAGCTGACTTATTCTTACCATTAGGTGAAAGAAACTAACTCAGTATGAATAATGGAAGAGAAATATTTGGGAGACATTTTATCTTTTAAAGTAGGTTGGAGTGAAAATATATTAACTAAGGTCAAAGAAAAGAGAAATTGTCAGCCTTGCTAATTTTGTAGACAGATATTTGTTCCTTGAAAGAACAGCCATTTTGAGAAGAAATTCTTTTTTCATATTACAATCATTTAATTTAGTACATTTCTCAAGAATGTGAAGTTATTTCTAACATTAGATTAATAATGTTTCTAAACACTTATGAAGATACTAGAGGCCTGGTGCACAAAATTCATGCACAGGGGCGGTGTGTCCCTCAGCCCAGCCTGCACCCTCTCCAATCTGGGACCCCTCAAGTGATGTCCGACTGCAGGATTGGGCCTAAACAGGCAGTCAGACATCCCTCTCACAATCCAGAACTGCTGGCTCCCAACCGCTCGCCTGCCTGCTTGCCTGATTTCCCCTAACCGCTTCTGCCTGCCAGCCTGATCACCCCCTAACTGCTCCCCTGCTGGCCCGATTGCCCCTAACTGCCCTCCCCCCTGCCAGCCTGGTCACTCCTAACTGCCTTCCCCTGCAGGCCTAGCTGCCCCCAATGGCCCTCCACTGCAGGCCTGGTCCCCCCAACTGCCCTCCCCTGTAGGCCTGATCACCCACAACTGCCCTCCCCTGCCAGCCATCTTGTGGCAGCCTTCTTGTGTCCACATGGGGGCGGCCATCTTTGACCACATGGGGGTGGCCATCTTGTGTGTTGGAGTGATGGTCAATTTACATATTACTCTTTTATTACATAGGATGTGCATTAATATACTAAGCAAGATATATTTAGCTAAGATTAAGCAGATAACATTGTTTACTTAAAAAAAACTGAGATTGTGTGTGTGTGTGTGTGTATGTGTGTGTGTGTGTAAAACACTTGTCTAATCTCTATTTTTCAGATATATGAACTGAGGTTCTAAGAAGTTAAGAAACTTGATCATAATCACTTATAGAACCTCCAGAGCTGAATATAGTTCTAGATCTTACTGGTCAATCAAGAAACACATCTTCAAAATCAAAAATAATCAGAATTTGCTTAAGGGCAATTTAAACATAGTAAAGTAACAAATTATTCTATAACTAAACAAATTAATAACAATGAAGAGGTTATATTTTTTTTCTTAAAGGTGCACTTTAGGATATAATGAGAACAATATAGGTTATGATATAAGAGAAAGTCATAAAAATTCCTAAAAATTAACATTTAGCCTGAATCTCAGACCTTAGTATTCTAATCATTAAAATGGAGGATGTAATATTCTCTCACAGTATTCTACTTAGAATTCAGTGAATATACACATGTCACTCAAACTACATATACATGAAATTAGGCAAAACAGCAGAAAATGAAGTAGAATATAGCCTGAGACATTTATAATTAGTTAGCTATTCCTCCAGATTTTCATGACTGCTGGTGCTCCTTAATATTCTTCTCTTTAAGAATTTACTTCTATTCTGCATCCTGAGCCTTCACACGGCTCTAACTTTATCTAGAATTTTACTTATATAGGGAATTAATGGACAAAATAAACAAACAAAATAGAAACAGACTCATAGATACAGAGAGTGGACTAAAAGTGGTCAGAAAAGAGGTGATTTTAGGGGTTGGGTGAAAAGGGTGATGAGATTAAGCAAAAATAAAAAATAAAAACAAACAAAAAATCAACTCACAGACACAGACAACAATATGGTAATTACAAGAGGAAAAGACAGGAGGGTAAGGGGAGGTGGAGAGGGTAAAAAGGGGGGATAAATGATGGTGGAAGGAGACTTGGCCTTGGATAGTGAACACAATACAATAGAAAGATAATGTATTATAGAATTATACACTTGAAATACATACAATTTATTAACCAATGTCACCCTCAATAAATTCAATAAAATTTAGAAAGAAAACATAAGCCAATTTTAACATAGTAATGGACCTGAAGTCAATAGTGTGAGGTCTAGGAAACAGAAAGGCAAGGATTGGAAGATTTATGTTCTTAAACTTGTGCACTGATAGTCAATATCATCTGGACTGTTAAATAAAATCTTTATAAACTTGTTCACAGACATAGTAGGAATTAGAAAACCATGTTCTATTTCCTACTTTACCACTAATTAACTTTATGGGCTTGAGCTACAAAATTATTATTTTTTTTATTTTTGGTTTTGATACCCTTGAAAAAACAATTGACCAATGAACAAAAACTTCTCTATTCTCCTTAACCCTGATAGATTGATCTTTTACCTTTTTAATGGAAATTATGTTGTTTTTTAGACACATTAAGTCAGCATTCACTTGAAACTTTAAAAAATCTTCTGCCAACTTATATATAAATTTTAATATTTATTATTTTGTACTCAATGACCTTTAAGATAGATTAATTTTCCAAACCTCTGCATGGCTCCAATAATAATTTTTAAGCGATCTAATAGTTTAGATTTTTTTTTGAAAGTTTATTTTTGGGATTTATCTTTTTCATGCTCTCATTTTAAATCTTTATGAAGGAAATATATGTTTCTTTCTGAGCAGGATTAGAAAAGAGGTCAATACACTCATAAAGTCAAGGGCACAGACATGCTAAGGACATTGAGCAGCATGAGCTAGAATGAAACAACAGCTGGGCTTCCCAGGCCATCTAAGCTGGTAGAGCAGAGTTTTTGTGTGTGTGTGTGTTTTTAAAATATATTTTTATTGATTTCAGAGAGGAAGGAAGAGGGAGAGAGAGAGATAGAAACATCAATGCTGAGAGAGAATCATTGAACAGCTGCCTCCTGCACGCCTCCTACTGGGGATCAAGCCCGCAACCTGGGCATGTGCCCTTGACCAGAATCAAACCTGGGACCTTTCAGTCCACAGGATGATGCTCTACCACTGACCCAAACCAGCTAGAGTCAGAGCAGACTTCTTTTATATTCAGCTTACTAGAGGCCCGGTACACGATATTCGTGCATGGGGGGAGATGGGCGGGGGCTGTCCCTCAGCCCAGCCTGCACCCTCTCCATTCTGAGACCCCTTGAGGGATATCCGATGGCCCATTTAGGCCCGATCCCAGTAGGATCGGGCTTAAATGGGCAGTCGGGCATCCCTCTCACAATTTAGGACTGCTGGCTCCCAACTGCTCACTGCCTGCCTTCCTGATTGCCCCTAACTGCTTCTGCCTGCCAGCCTGATCACCCCTAACCACTCCCCTGCCAGCCTGATTGATACCTAACTGCTCCCCTGCCATCCTGATTGCCCCTAACTGCCTTCCCCTGAAGGCCTTGTCACTCCTAACTGCCCTCCCCTGCCAGCCTGATTGCCCCTAACTGCCCTCTCCTGCAGGCCTGGTCCCCCCCAACTGCCCTCTCCTGTAGGCCTGGTCCCCACCAACTGCTCTCCCCTTCAGGCCTGGGTCCCCCCGCAACTGCCTTCCCCTGCAGTCTTGATTGCCCCAACTTCCCTCCTCTGACGACCTGGTCACCCCTAACTGCCCTCCCCTGCAGGCTTGATTGTCCCCAACTGCCCAACCTTGCATTCCTGGTCCCTCCCAATTGCCCTCCCCTGCTGGTCATCCTGTGGTGGCCATCTTGTGTCCGCATGGGGGCAGCCATCTTTGACCACATGGGGGCAGCCATCTTGTGTGTTGGAGTGATGGTCAATTTGCATATTACTCTTTTATTAGGTAGGATAGACAGCTGGAAGGGACAGATTATGAAGAATTCTGATGAGAAATATTCCAGGTGATTTGACCAAATAAGAATTCTTCAGAGGATATCTTGCAGTTTTGAGAAAGAGAACTAATAAGAGATGGGAAGGCTACCAGAAATTAAACATTTAGAATGGGATCAAAGCAGATCCACAATGTAGAAAAACAATAATGAACAACAAAAATTAGAATACATTTTATGAATTACATCAATGCACAAGTATAGTAAAAATTCTGCACATGGGTGCTTGATGTAAGCCTTTGAAGTTCATGTCCAGAATCAAGTTGTTAAGTAAAACAAGAGGACACTGGATGAGTCCAGGAATTCTGAGTGAGACCACAAATCCTAGATATGGGAGGACAATTTTCTTATAGGTACAACTGGATATGGGGCTAGAAGCAAAGGGATTATTTTTATATTCTCAAATATCTTCTTATCTCTATTAGAGGAGAATTAAACTCCCTTTTTGCTCATGGTAGCAAGGTGGCAGTTCTTGGAGCACCACTGAAATAAACATTTCACAAGCCCCACACCCCTTGGAAGGATGGGATGTGGAAGAAGGCTTCATTTGTCTGAAATTACATTTCTCAGGTTCCAAAGTCCCCTGCCCCTTAAGCCAGTCCTGTGAATGGAAAACAGTTGTGAGTTCAGCAGAGCCATAAACAGGGTGTCCAGAGCTTATGTTCCATGTTGCAGCCTGGTGTGGTTCAGAATCCAAGCTAAATAAAGTCCATTGGTTTATGTGTGTAGTTCCACATGGCCCTGGGCCATGTGGGCACAGGGAAGTGCATCCCCTGCCACAGGAGAGCCAGGATCCTGGTGTATTAGAGAACTTTCGTTGTTTGGAAGTTTAAATATTCAAGTTTCGCGCCTTGCAGTGGCCATGCCCATCCTGGCCACTAATTTATTCCCAGGTATAACTGGCAGCAGGTAGGCACCTTTCCATGTCGCTCAGACCTTACTGGGCATGCATCTAAATTGCCTTTGCCCAGTCCCTTCACCCATTGATCATCAGGGAGTAGACTTGGAGAACGTTACATGCAATTTTTTGGGCAAAGATGTATAAATGGTATGCCTATGTCTAGTCTTCCCTTTCTTTCTTTCCTGTTATATAACAACCATGTTCTTACAAGGCATCATAATACATTGTCTTACCTGAAATTCACATTTTATAATTATCTTTTCCCCCTCTATTTCCATGTAAGTATTTGGCCAGTTTCATGTAGATTTTTCTTCAAATTTCATTGCCCTCTATACCATTACCTTCGTTCTTTGTGGTAGTCATATCATCACGTCATCTTCATTTCTCACCCACATATCCACTAAGGATTTTGACATGTTTTTTGTTCCCAAAAGTTCCATCATGATTTTACATGACTCTAATGCTCATCAATGACCCAGTGAAAATATTAGCTTCAAAACCTCTTGCTCTCAATGATTTTCTATTTAATATTTCCAAAGCTAGATCCAGAAATTTGTTATCATTCTCAGAAATATTAAAATAAGTTAGTCAATATATATGGGAACCATCTGGTAATTAAGATAACAATAAGTTTATTGAGATATAATTAACATACTATAAACCATATATATTTAATGTTCAATAAGTAATACATTTTGATATAAAATATCACCAAAATAAAAAATAATGAACCTGTCCATCGCTTTAAAAATTAACTCATACCTCTTTGTAATCTCTCTTGACAATCCCTGTACTTCCATTTCCAAGCAACCACTTATCTGCTTTCTGTCCCTGCATATTAGATTGCATATTCTAGAATTATATTTAAATGGAATTTTATGGTATGTATTCTTTTTTTTATTTTTGGTCTGACTTCTTTCACTCAGTGTAATTATTTTGAGATTCAACCTGTTATTGCATGTGTTAACAGTACATTCCTTTCTATCTTTGAGAAGTATTTCATTGTATAATGTACCACTATTTATTTATCCACATCTTAATGGACATTGACTTTTTTATGGTTTGGGTTATAAAGTCGTTATAACCCTTCACATATGAATCTTTTTAGGGCCATATGCTTGATTTTATGTCAGGTAAATATTTAGGACTGAAATGGGTAGATATATTGTACGTTTATATTTAGTTTTCTAAAAAAATGTCAAATGTGTTTTTCAAAGTTGCTATACTGTTACATTCTCACCAATAGTATATGAGATTTCCAGTTCTTCTATATTCTTTCCATAACTTAATATTTGTATTTTTTAATTTGTTTATATGGTGAATTTCATTAATTGATTTGTATATTAACTAACTTACATGCCTGTAGCAAAATCCATTTTTCTTGCTGTACTGTTATATTTTATAAATTCAAAAAATTCTAGAATTAATAAATAACATATGCTTAATTTTGTTAAGAATTTTTATAATTATGTCCATGAGCAATATTGTTCTATAGTTTTCTTGCAATGTCTTTTTATACTTTTTCTATATATACAGAGCTAGCATCATAGCATCAGTTGAGATATAGCTGTGTCTAAAAGTTTGTTTAGAATTGATATTATTTCTCTTTTAAAAAGTTGGTAGAATTTTCTAGTGAGGCCATGTAAAGCTAAAATTTTCTGTATGGAAAGGATTTTAAATACAAGTTAAATTTCTTTTACAGATATGAGACTATTCAAGAAATCTATTTCCTTTTACATGGGATTTGATAGGTATGTCATTCAAGCAATTTGACCATTTCACCTAAATTGTTGAAATTATTGGCAAACATTTGTACATAATATCCTCATTTTTATTTTAATATCTATAGCACCGTTAGTAAAGCTGCTTTTCTTATTATTGATACTGGAAATTTGTGTCTCCTTCATTTGTTTGTTTGCTTCTTTCCTTCCTTCCTTTCTCTCTTTCTCTCTTTTACTTTCTCATTCTAGTTAGAAATTTGTCAAATGTATTGATCTGAAAGAATCTGCTTTTAGTTCCATTATTTTTCTCTATTTTTTCAATATTATTGATTTCTCCTCTGATGTTTGTTTTTTACCATTTATTTTGTTTGTGATTTTCTTTTTTTTCTTTACTTTCTCAAATGGTAACTGAAGTATTGAGATTTTTTCTTCTTTTTATAATAGACATTTAGTGATAAAGTACTTTTCTTACTGTTTTTGTTATATCCTACAAACTTTGATGTATTGTATTTTTACTTAATTATACAAATTTTCTAATTTATTTTACACATTAATTATTTAAAGGTATGTTATTTAATTACCAAATATTTGGATATTTCTGTTACATTTTTTACCAGGATTTCTAATTAATTTCATTGCGTTTAATGGAAATATTATGTATTGACTCTTTTGAAGTGGATTGAGATTAGTTTTATAGAACAAAGTATGTTCTTGCTTAGTAAATATTCCATGAGCACTTGAAAGAAATAAGTATAGTCTCCTATTTGGTTAAATGTTTTATGAATATCATCAGTTATGTGAGTTGAGAATGTTATTCAAGGTTTGTTTCCTTGCTGATGATTTTCTCTGTATTTTTTTCATATCAGTGATTTAGTTAGAAGTATTGAAATTTTCAGCTACATTTGAGGACTTTTCTATTTGAAGTACTATTAATTTTTGCTTCAAGTATTTTAAAAATCTATTAATATGTGTATACATATTTCAATTATTATGTGCTCATCATGAAATTACTCTCTTATTATAAAGTGACTTTCATATTTCCAATATAAATATAGCTACTCTAGCTTTATTTTAATTAGTGTTAACATGATATATCTTTTTTCATTACTTTACCTTTATTATTGATATGATTATGAAAAACCTTAAATATTTCTATCTGGTTTTTATTTCTTTTAGTCTTTGTTCTTTTTTAAATCTATTTCTCATTCCTTTTGCATTAATTTAGTACATTTTACATTTTAATTTAACCTTTTTGTTGGTGTACTAGCTACAATACAATTTTTTATTTTAGTAGTTGCTTTTGGTTGATAGCAGCATACATCTCTTAGTATCATAATCTATTTCAAGCATTGTGTAAGAAAACATAGTATTCATTTAATCATCTTTTCTAGGCTTTTATACGTTTGTTCTCATGCATTTACGTTTACCTATGCTATAAACCCCAAACTTCTTTTTTTGAAGTTGTGTTTTAGATGAAAACACATTTTAATGAATTATATGTTTTCCTCCTTCTTCTCCTTCTTCTTCTTCTTCTTCTTCTTCTTCTTCTTCTTCTTCTTCTTCTTCTTATAATTTTGCATATGAAAATCATACTATCTGTTTACACACAAAAGAACACATGAAAATATGTACAACCCTGGCTTTGACTTGCTCTAGGGTATTCAGAAATGTCTCATCATCTTTAGTATATTATTTTTTCCAAGTGCCAGAACACATCAGGGCACTGACTCAGTGTTCTCCTTGTGAGCCACCCATTGTTTTAGGACTAAGAAAAAACGTCATAATTTATCCAAAGCATAGGTAAAATAAATAGGTTTGAGCAACTTTCAAACTTTTAGAAGTTAGAGCCCTGGACTATCAAATCACTTATCTATTCAGAGTTATCAGTATTTATTATTAGCAATAATATACTGCCAAGGATATTAATTATTGGCATGCTTAAGAGAACTCCTCTATTATTTTCATGAACTCCCAAGTTGCTGATATCTATTCTGAATGAATGAACAATGACAGCTATATCTTCACTGTAATTTGTCAAACTGTGATTTTAAGCTGTTTAAAATGAATAAATGTAGTGAATTTTAAAATGTTTTATTTAATCTGTACCAGGTTGTGTGATAAGAACAGGGGATACAACAATGGACAAGAAAATTATAGTCACTACCTTAATGGACTAGCAGAAAGAAGTAGGGTAGGGGGCATGACATTTATACCCATTTTATTTAATTATTTTTATTTTTGAAACTTAGCGTATTATATTATACTGGTTCACAATAGCACTAAGACAGAATTAGTAGAATTTACACACAATATTGAGTGGCACTGAACTTCAAATTGAGATTTATCTGTGAAATAATTTGCATCGTTCTAGGGAAGTTATAAACAAAGGCTAATAGTTTTCACATTCTTAGCAAATATCTTACCTTATAATAGACAAATATGCAAATTGACTGCACCTTCGCTATGCCCAAGCCACGCCCACCAACCAAGCCACGCCCACCAACCACGCCCACCAGGAAACCGTTGGGGTGTGACGGAGCCCAAGGCCAGGAGCCTGCACGGATCGCAGGAAACCACTGGGGGTCGGCTCCTGCGATCCTTAGCAGGGATGCTGGGTGCGGCTGAGCCCAAGGCCACCACCCGGGGCCAAGCCCCGACCCTGAAAGAAGGCAGAAGGTGGTGGCCACAGCCAAGGCCTGGGTCTCTGGTGCCAGCAGAAAACTGGTGCAGGCAGCCAGGTAAATGAAGGTCTATTGCACGAATCTTCGTGCAAACGGGCTACTAGTTATTTAATATTTTCTAATACTTTATAAAATTGCCATTTATATAAACATGTATATTACATTGTGGATAAAGAAGATAGGGTAAATCAAGAGAAAACCTAGTATACCTGTAAACAAAATAATCACAAATTATCCAAATCTCAATTAAAATAAGAAAATTATCAGTAAAATACCAGTGATTATTTTTCTCTTTTCTGTATTTGAAAGCAAATAAAACAGTTTACTTGTTACTATTGCTGAGGCAGGTCAAATATTTATTTGCTGTATAGTTAAAAAAGGAAAGCAAAAAGGTAATATTATAAACTATTTTAAATTATTTTCAATATATCATTACACTGAAGGACCTTCCATTGATAAATTTTCTCATGCATATTCTGATTATTTTTAGTTCAGAGATATTGGAAAATATTATGCAATTATTTATATAAAAGAAAAAATATTACCTCTAATCCCCCATAGAATTGATAAAATATTGTACAAGCAAAATATATATATTTTCCATTGATTTTCCTGAATTCTCTTTAGGGTTATTCTTATTTTATTTTGAGAAGGCAATTTGACCTCTGGTTTTCCAGAATTACCTAGAACCGTGGTCGGCAAACTGCGGCTCGTGAGCCACATGCGGCTCTTTGGCCCTTTGAGTGTGGCTCTTCCACAAAATACCACGGCCTGGGTGAGTCTATTTTGAAGAAGTGGCATTAGAAGAAGTTTAAGTTTAAAAAATTTGGCTCTCAAAAGAAATTTCAATTGTTGTACTGTTGATATTTGGCTCTGTTGACTAATGAGTTTGCCAATCACTGACCTAGAAGAATATTTACTTTTCCTATTATATTGTTTCCTTGCCAATAAAGCTTTGATTAAATAATGTATCTAAAGTTTGATAAACTTTGAAAAGCATGGAGACTAATGCCTACCTAACCAGGAAAAGAAAGATTCCCAGCCTGCTTTGAGGACTAGGCTATTATCTTAACTGGCCCTGTGGTATTGCTTCGTTATATTTCCTTAGGAAATAATCCACTAACAAGAGATTAAAAGAAAATAGGAAAAGAGTCATTTAACATAAACCTCGGCATCAAAACTATAATGGGCTTAAACTGACATATAATGTTTTTAATTTCTAAAATTTATCATGTGTTCTGAATTTATTCTGAGCTCTCCTCTGCATGTGAGTAGCACATACCATTATTAGCAAATCCTTATTTTCTCAGACATTTCACATTTAAACTGAGAATTTAGAATTTTCACTCAGACCTGGATGCAAGACCCCTTTGAATATTCTGTCTTCCTATCACTGTCATGATGCAGGGCCTTCCCAGAGCCAATGGAAGCATGGCTGCTCTACCCCTGAAACACTACTCAGCCAAGACTATTTGCACCTTAGCCTCCCAAATTGGGAAAGTTTAAGAGCAAACATTTCTCAGGTTACCGGATGGGATACTCATAACAAGTCATAGCACTCTCAAATTACTAACTGTATCCAGATGTTGAATGTCCCTACACTTTGGTTCTAACTTGGCAGAGAAATACAGACAAGGTAAAAACTTTTAGAGACCCTTCTGTGCATATAACTTTGGCTCTCTTCCTCTAGCAAAAAGGGTCAGAATATAGGATGGAGGCAAAGAGGAACTTCTTTAAAATATATTGTTATTGATTTCAGAGAGGAAGGGAGAGGGGAGAGAGAGAGAAACATCAATGATGAGAGAGAATCATTGATTGGCTTCCTCCTGCATGTCCCCTACTGGGGATCGAACCTGCAACCCAGGCCATGTGCCCTTGACTGGAATCAAACAAGGGACCCTTCAGTCTGCAGGCCAAAGCTCTATCCACTGAACAAACCATCTAGGGCCAAAGAGAAACTTTTACTTAGGCAAAATGGTTGGGGGAAGGAGAACAGATTTCCTTAATAAGACAGTCTAATAAATCTCTGTCTTACACCTAGATAATAATTTTTATATTAAAGGCAAGAGTGCCATTATTATTATTACTATTATTATTTAGTGGAAAACTCATTTTAGCAGAATTATAGCCTTACATGTTACCATTCAGAGGAAAACCATAGGTTTAAGGGCCATGTGGGTAAATGATATGGGGAACTATTACTAGTATTTAACAATTATATCCTTACTATAATAAAAAAGAGTTGAACTAATTTACAAGATTTGGGTTTATTAACATTTGATGTTTCAGAAGGTTATACAAGATAAATCTCCTAATGGTTAAATGTCTAGATATACAATTTTTAGTGCATCATTTTAAGTAGGAAAATGGCCCCGTTGGCACAGCTCACATCTGCAGATCACAGGACCTGAAAAGTAATGCAATTATTCACCTGTGGTTTGATATGGCCAACGTGGAGCTTCGAGTTGGATGAAATGGGATCAAGATCAATGTCTTTCTCTGACTTTGCAGCTCTTTAAAACCCTGACATCGCCTCCTGCTTTAATCTCTTTTGTCAAAGGCCTTTATGCTTTCATTTGTTTTAGTCTATGCCTGGGAAATTTCTGGCATTTTGGTATCTTTAAAAAATATGGCCATTTTCTCCCTTACCTTATTTGAACATTCTCAGCTTTGGCATTTTCTAATAAATTACATCTTACTCGAATCTGTTTTACTCCAACTCCAATAGAATCATTGTATACATGTAGGGACCAAATAGAATTAATGGCTCTGTTTTCAATGTTTTAAGTTTAGAACTGTGCAAATTGATTTTCTTTAATATAAGGAACACATGGGTAGGGGTATTTATATTTCTCTGAATCTTTTATCAACTCTGTCTCTAGACACAAAAATAATTTAAGGCTTTATATTTCTCACTGGATTTCAATTTTCCTCGATTCAAGAAATTCATGAAGCTTGAGGAGAGAATGGCATGAATAACAGCAGAAAATTGCAGAACATTAACTGAGTGCTTACCTAAAACCGAACATGTTCATGGTCAGCTACAGGTATTTAAACTTGGGATTTTTACCCTAATAACATAAAGCTGGAGGTTTAGCCAGTCAAGAACGTGACAGCAGGTTCTTTAAAGGGCCAGGATTTCAATATGTAGTTAACATTTTTGTCTACTTTTGCATCTCCTTTATTCCATTGTGTGTGTGTTTTGTTTTTTCCTCCTGACTCTAGCCATCTGTTCCTCTGTCAGAAGCCAAGAGGCTAAAAAAGATTCTCTTGCTGAATGACAGCCCCCAAATGGCATGACATTGCAGAATTGCAGATAGGAGTATATCAGGAAGTTATAGTCTAAGAAAACAATGGAAGAACTAGAAAATATAAAGAAGCTAGAGAAATAATATTTAATGTTTTTAAAGTACTCACAGAGTCCAGATAAGTGTTGTCATCACATCAATGACCGAGTCATTCACTAAGGGTGACATGGAATGCTTCCCAAGCAGTGAAGTGTGACCTTTGCTTCAAGTCAACAATCTAATCTCCACAAGAAGGAAGCAATAACCAGTCACATTTTGGGAAGATACGAAGTATCTTTACCGAATTTTCAAGCCATAGAAATATATCTGCTAATGTGAAAAATAGGCGGGATGAATGTAAGACCTCACAGCTTAGCTTTTACAGAGAAACATGTTCAAGGCCACACTTTGACTTCTAACAAGCATAGGCCCATATGACATAAGACTGGGCCTCGGCCAATGAGGTAGCACACAGTTGGCTCAGAGTAAATATCAATGTCTGTCACTAGCTTTCATAGAAAGATGCTCTTCCACACAACAGATGGCATGCCACAACTCAACTTCTTTTGACTCTGTTTTACAGATTTTCCTTTTATAACTCAGCCTGGCTCTGTGTGCATGCCTGTGTGAGTACACACCCAGTTGCTTGTGTTTATTTGTTTATTTAGTGGACAAGGCCACCATGCAACCATCTGTGGGCTCTTTGATGGTCTACTTATATACCAATGACAGCAAAAGGTTACATAGAAACATCTCTGGTTTTTCCAGATTTAATTTCTCCTAATGTCAGATAAATCATGTTGTATATGACATGAAATTCTAATACAAAGCTTGTTATTGATTGCTTCATATACCTAAACCATATGTCTTCAGTCACAAATTCATTTGTTTATTGGAACACATGAAAATTATTATTTTGATTAAAAAGTTTTAATTCTTATCTGTCAAAAGTCATTAAATGTGGGGGTTTTTTAAGGATTATCATGGTTTCTACATAAATTCAGTGCATGTGCTGTTTTCTGGTGGTCTTATCAAACTAATTAACTTTATAAAAATAATATAATAAAAATAAAATTTTCGATTCAACTTATATGGTTTGATAAAGATACATAATCAGTGTAGGCATGTAGTAATTGACAGTTTTTACCTGAAAGAAATACTTATTTTTCTGCTCAATAACAAACAAATCTAAGACAAAAGTACAAATATTTTAAACATTTTAAAACCCCTTTATTTTATTTGTCTATGATAACCATATTTTATAAGATAAATGCCAAGTTGCATTTAATAACTATTAGTTTCTGAATATATACTGTTTAGTTAGTGCTCTTAGTTTAGATAAATGTAACATACAGTATCAAGATACCTTAATTTTAGGCTATAAACTTTAACTTGTTAATAAAATCTTAATTTAATTCAATTGTGATAGTAAAATACTTTGAATATATATTTTATTACATCAATATAAAATTGGTAATGGTAGAACAACATAAAGCAATTATTGTAAAAGTTGGGCAAAACAATTTTTCTGTTATAATTTTCATGAGTAGAATAATTCTCAAAAGCATAAAATAGTATGTATTTATTTTGAGTTGATTGTATTCATTGTACAGTTTTGATATATACAATGTGGGTCACATTGTCATCGGAATAGCATTTTGGCAGGTCTAGCACCCTGTCTATTAATTTAATTACTTGAAGACAAAAGAATATGGTTTCTTCACCTCAAAGATACATTGAGATTCATTTTTACAAAAACAACCAGTTTGCATGATATTATTCTTGCTATAGCTAATTTTTTCCTGTCACTGTCTAACAGATAAAACTGGTACTCCTCAACTTTTCTACCTTTATTCCTGACTAATTTGCAGCCAATAAATATACTATTTAAAGCTAGGAAAGTAATTCTTAATTATCATCATTATAAAACCAGATTAAAAAAATAGTGATTACCCGCCATCTTCAGATATACTGAAGCTGTCAAAAAATACGTGGACAAAAAGGAACCTTTGTACACTGCTGGTGGGAATGCAGACTGGTGCAACCACTGTGGAAAATAGTATGGCATCTCCTCAAAAAACTAAAAATGGAACTCCCATTTGACCCAGTAATCCCATTTCTGGGACTGTATCCCTGCCCCGGCCAGCGGGGTCTTCTAACGGGGGTACCGAGGCGGCGCACCTAAGAGAATGAGAGACAGACAAGGGACGCAAAGAATGGAGGCAAGACAAAAGGGTTTCTGATCAAGCCTCGAAATTTTATTTTTTACAGCATTCCTTTTATGTGGTTTCTAGAAGGCGAGATGCCTAGGAGGGGTGAGGGCTGACTTAGATAATCGGCTAAAGTCGTAAAGGGTGCTGACTATAGATAAAGGGTGTGGCGGTTGAAGGGCGGCTACAGAAGGAATGCTTTGTCCTCAGGCAAGAGGAAGTGGGCCTAGTTTCCGTGAGTTTCTGTTTCAGTAACTTACTGAAGGTCAGAGTTAATTCTTTGACCAACTCTTGGCTCCCGACATATCCCATGAAAACAGAAACACCAATCAGAAAGGATATATGCACCCCTATGTTCATAGCAGCACAATTCACAATAGCTAAGAGTTGGAAACAGCCTAAGTGCCCATTAGCAGATGAGTGGATTAGAAAAATGTGGTACATCTACACAATGGAATACTACGTTGTTGTAAAAAAAGAAGGAATTCTTACCATTTGCAGCAGCATGGATAGAACTGTAGAGCATTATGCTAAGCTAAATAAATCAGTCAGAGAAAGATAAATATCACATGATCTCACTCATTAGTGGAATATAATGAACAACATAAACTGATGAGCAAAAATAGAACCAGAGACATAGAAGCATCGAACAGACTGTCCAACCTATGAGGGAAGGCGGGGGGTAGGGAGTAAGAGATCAACCAAAGGTCTTATATGCATGCATATGAGTATAACCAACGGACACAGATTGGGAGGTGGTGAGGGCATGTGCTGAGGGTGTGGGAATGGCTCGGGAGAGGTCAATGGGGGCAAAAGGAGACTTATGTAACACTTTTAACAATAAAGAATTAAAAAAAATAAAAAAATATGTGGACAACTCTTCTATACAGTACTTCAATTACTGTAGGAAAAAAGACTTAGTCAAAAGAATCGATTTACTTAGACTCGGGCATTTTGAATGAACTTATAATATATATAATCTATCTAAATAACATAATAGAAAAAAACAAAATTCAAAAACAAAAAAACAAAAACAAAATGTAAATAAAAATTTTATTTTAATATATGATGATAGGCTGCAAATTAAATTTATTTACTGTAATTAATATAGAACAATCAAAATGATAGAATTAATTATAAAACACACAGCAGAGGTGTAAAATGCATCATATAACCATGAAGATAAACAGAAAACAAACAAAAGGCTGCATAGATGGAAAGAGATAAACATGTAACATACACTTCTTGGAGAAATTAAAGATTTGGAGAGTTCTACTGAAAGCAACCATCCCCATTCTGTACCTGTTGTAGCATCCTTGGTTCGGTGTATCCTGGCAACAAGGTCTTTTGAGACCCCCATTGGGAACAAAACTGATATTAAGCAGTCTTCCTTATCTAACAACTTGGCTCTGTTTCTAGTGATGGAACTAAAAACACAAATAAGCACATTCACTTGACAACAAAACTAGGTAAAGGAAGATGTAGTAATTTCTTGTGCTATTGCTGCTTGTTAAAAACAAGAACTAGTCAAAACTGGTTTGGCTCAGTGGATAGTGTCGGCCTGCGGACTGGAAGTTCCCAGGTTCGATTCTGGTCAAGGGCATGTACCTTGGCTGCGGGCACATCCCCAGTAGGGAGTGTGCAGGAGGCAGCTGATCGATGTTTCTCCCTCATCGATGTTTCTGACTCTCTATCCCTCTCCCTTCCTCTCTGTAAAAAATCAAGAAAATATATTTAAAAAAAACAAGAACTAAATATTTCTAAAAAATGAAAGACATTTTATTTGGGGGGAGTAAATATTATATGAAGTTATATATTATGAATTAATATTTTAATATATGGTCAGTATACTTAAATGTATATAAAATATTATTTAGCACTTTAACACAATAGTAATTAAAATGCACATTAATGTTAAAGGAGTAATAGATTCAAAAATAGTATTCACTTTTTGTGCTCTAAGTGTAATATTTAATAAATATTCAAGGAATAAATGAATCAGCAATATATATTTCTATAACTTCATGGTTGCACAAAGAACTTAACATGAATGTTGTTTTGCTTATCAATTTTCAATTAAATACAAAATCATGAAAATTAATATCCATGAAAGTGGCCTAAAATCTATATGGTCTATCTACTCTGAATTTTATATTTTGATACATCTCACAGTAATATATTCATATTCTTTATCCTAAATTTTTTAAAAATCTTTATTGTTGAAAGTATTACATTTGTACTTTTTTCCCCATTGACCCTTCCAGCTTGCCCCTGCCCCCTGCCCCCTGCCCCAGCCCTTCACCACTCTATTGTCTGTGTCCATGGATAATGCATATATGCATTTAAGTTATTTGGTTGATCCCTTCCCTCTCCACCCCAAGCCTCCCATCTGAGATTCAACAGTCTGTTCCATGCTTCTGTGTCTCTGAATATATTTTGTTCATCAGTTTATTTTATTCATTAGATTCCACATATGAGTGAGATCATGTGATACATGTCTTTCTCTGACTGACTTATTTTGCTTAGCATAATACTCTCCAGGTCCCTCCATGCTGTCTCAAATGGTAAGAGATCCTTCTTTTTTACTGCTGCATAGTATTCCATGGTATAAATGTGCAACAGCTTTTTTTATCCACTCATCTACTGATGGGCATTTGGGCTGATTCCAGATCTTAGCTATTGTAAATTGTGCTTCTATGAACATAAGGGTCCATATATTCTTTCTGATTGGTGTTTCAGGTTTCTTAGGATAGATTCCTAGAATCAGGATCACTGGGTCAAATGGCAGCTCTATATTTAATTTTGTAAGGAAACTCCATATTGTTTTCATAATGGCTGCACCAGTCTGCATTCCCACCAGTAGTGTAGTAGGGTTCCCTTTTCTCCACATCCTCTCCAGCACTAGTCATTTGTTGATTTATTGATAGCAACCATACTGACAGATGTGAGGTGATATGTCATTGTCATTTTGATTTGCATCTCTCCGATGATTAGTGACTTTGAGCATTTTTTCATATGTTTCTCAGCCTTCTATATGTCCACTTTGGAGAAGTGTCTATTTAGGTCCTCTGCCCATTTTTAAACTGGATTATTTGTTTCCCTTTTTTGTTGTATGAGTTTTTTATATATTTTGATATTAACCCCTTATCGATTTATCATTGACAAATTGTTCTCCCATATAGTGGGCTCCCTTTTCATTTTGTTGATGGTTTATCTTGCTGTGCAGAAGCTATTTATTTTGATGTAGTCCCATTTGCTTATCCTCTCCTTGGCTTTCCCTTGCCTTAGGGTATTTATGCACAAGCATTTTGTTATGAAAGATGTCTGAGATTTTGCTGCCTACAGTTTCTTCTAGGATTTTTATAATCTCCCAACCTACATTCAAGTCTTTTAACCATTTTGAGTTTATTCTTTTGTGTGGTGTATTGGCAGTCTAGTTTCATTTTTTGCAAGTAACTCCAATTTTCCCAGCACCATTTATTAAAGAGACGGTCTTGACTCCATTGTATGTTGTTTCCTCATTTGTCAAATATTACTCAAACTCCTTAGTTTACATTAGGTTTACTCTAGGTGTTGAAGAGCCTATGGGTTTGCATAAATGTATAATTACATGTAACCACAGTTCTAGTACCAGATGGGTAGTTTTACTGCCCTAAAAATCCTCTGTGCTTTGCCTATTCATTTTCCTCTCCTTCATAACCTCTGAAAACCATTGATATTTTTGTTGTCTCCATAGTTGTAGTTTTCCATTATGTGGGATAGAAAAATAATAATAATTTCCTTCTCATTTCTAAGGTATTTTAGCTGGGCAAATAAAATAATATAAAGAGATTAACAGTAGAAAATTAAATTTTAATACATGTGCACAGGGAATTCATATAAGCATGAAAATTACAAAGGCAGTGAGTTAAAATTGGGTATATATTGCCTAGCTGGTTTGGCTCAGCAAATAGAGCATCGGCCTAAGGGCACAATGGTCCCCAGTTCACTTCCAGTCAAGGACATGTACCTCAGTTGCATGCTCCTCCCTGGCCCAGGCCCTGTCAGGGCACATGTAGGAAGCAACCAATCCATGTGTTTCTCTCACATCAATATTTCTTTCTGTCCTTCCCTCTCTCTTCCGCTTTCTCTAAAAATCAATGGAAAAATATCCTCGGGTGAGGATTTTAAAAATATTGGGTATATATATCTCATGTTGGACAAAGGAGAAATGAGGGTAGGGGGGTCTGAGATGTCAAAGGAAGTGAACAATTTATAGGTAGTTGAGTAAGAACAGAACAAATATGGCAAGTAGATTCTTGCTCTTAGGAGAGTCAGGTGATGCAGCTCTAGGCCTCTTCTTGGTGCCTTTACGTCTACTACAGTTAATTCAAAGTATAATAAAGTGAACAATCTAAGATTTCCTTCCTTTTCTTCTGAATGTCCTAGGCATGAAAAAGAGAGGGGTGGTTAAGAGAGAGTGGAGTCAAAGGTACTTTCTGAGCCTTTTTTTTTTTTTTTTTCTTAATCAGAGGCTTAAAATCTATACCTCAAAAGGCACCCCTTTGGTCCTACTAGTATTTACCAGAATGTTGTATAGTAGAAATCCTACATACATAACCTTTCCAGATTGCTTTCTTTAACTTTTAATATGTGTGGGAGCCCCTTTCATGTCCCGCATGGTTCAGGGTTCGGGTTCTGGAGAAGGCCACGCACAAATAAAAGAGACTAGAAAAGTATTAATTTGGTGATATGGGGGGGCCAGGAGGGAGCCCACCTCTAGGGGGAGGACTACTGCTAGGCTCTGGCCTTGCTATCCCTTTTATTGAGACTAAGGGATACACCCATTACCCTTAAGCAGGTTTGGGATAAACACAGAGCCCTTGAGCAGGCAATAATCAGATTATCATATCAGTAAGGATTTACATGATTATTTGATGAGGAAGTTGCCTCAGTTACTATTGTCTCAATTAGATAGGGAGTGGTTGGCTCTGACCTTTCAGAGCTTCAAGGTTGACCAGCTTTTTACATCTTTCTATTAGTGAAACAATGATTGGTTTCCAGCAAATATGCATTTACATTTCCTCCATCTTTTTTCATGATTTGATAGCTCATTTCTTTTTAGTGATGAGTAACATGCCACTGTCTGAATGTACAACAGTTTATCCATTCAAGGACATCTTAGTTGCTTTCAATTTTTTCTTTTTTTTTTTTTTGCTTGCTTTCAATTTTAAACAATCATGAATAAAGCTGCTATAGACATCTGAGTGCAGGCTTTTTAAAATTTTATCTTTATTGTTGAAAGTATTACTTTCAACTTTTTTGCCACAGTAACCCTCTCCACACCACACCTGCCTGCCCCAGGCTATCACCATATTGTCTGTGTCCATGGGTTATGCATCTATGCATATAAGTTATTTGGCTAAACTTTCCCCACCCACTTTCCCACCCCTGCATTCTTTCAGAGATTCAACTGTCTGTTTCATGTTTCTATGTCCCTGAATATATTATGTTCATCAGTTTATTTTGTTCAATAGATTCCACATATGAGTGAAATCATGTAATACTTGTCTTTCTCTCACTGGCTTATTTTGCTTAGCACAATACTCTCCAGGTCCCTCCATGCTGTCTCACAGGGTAAGAGACCCTTCATTTTTTCTGCTGCATCATATTCCATGGTGTAAATGTACCACAGCCTTTATATCCACTCATCTACTGATGGGCACTTGGGCTCCTTCCAGATAGTAGCTATTGTAAATTATGTTGCTATGAACATAAGGGTGCATATATTATTTCAGATGGGTGTTTTGGTTTTCTTAGTATACATTCCTAAAAGTGTTATCACTGGGTCAAATGGCAGTTCCATATTTAATTTTGTGAGGAAACTCCATACTGTTTTCCATAATGGCTGCACTGGTCTGTATTCCCACCAGCAGTGTACTAGGGTTCCCTTTTCTCCACATCCTCCTCAACACTTGTGATTTGTTGATGATAGCCATTGTAACAGGTATGAGGTGATAATTCATTGTCATTTTAATTTTCAACTTTCTGATGATCAGTGACTTTGAGAATTTTTTCATTTATTCATTGGCCATCTGAATGTCCACTTTGGAGAAGTATCTTTCTGGGTTCTTTGCACATTTTTAAATTGGATTGTTTGTCTTCCTTTTGTTAAGTTGAATGAGTTCCTTATATAATTTAGATATTAATCCTTTATTAGATGTATCATTACCAAATAAGCTCTCCAATATATTCAGCTCACTTTTCATTTTGTTGATGGTTTCTTTTGCTGCGAAGAAGCTTTCTATTTTGTTGTACTCACATTTGTTTATTTCTCCTTAGTTTCCCTTGCCTTAAGGATGTATCCACAAACATATTGCTACAAGAGATGTCTCAGATTTTGCTGCCTACAGTTTCTACTAGGATTTTTATGGTTTCATGACCTACATTTAAGTCTTTTATCCACTTTGAGTTTTTTCTTAAGTATTGGGTAAGATGGTGGTCTAGTTTTATTCTTTTGCCTGTAACTGTACAATTTTCACAACACCATTTATTAAAGAGACAGTCTTGACTCTATTGTATGTTCTTTGAAAAGTATTAATTGAGCCTAATGGCTTAGGTTGAAAAATATTAATTGAGCCTAATGGCTTAGGTCTCTGTTCTGTTCCATTGATATATATGCCTGTTCTTGTGCCAGTATCAGGATGTTTTTATTACAGTGGCTTTGTAGTACAACTTGGTATCTGGTGTTGAGATCCCTCCAACTTTGTTCTTCTTTCTCAAGATTGCTGTGGCTATTCGGGATCTTTTTTGGTTCCATATAAATTTTTGGAGTATTTGTTCTAGGTCTCTGAAATATGCAGTTGGTATTTTAATAGGGATTGCATTGAATCTATAGATTGTTTTGGGTAGTATGGACTTTTTAATGATAATAATTCTACCAATCCATGAACATGGTATATTCTACCACTTGTTTATATCTTCCACTATCTCTTTTTACAAGGACCTGTAGTTTTCTGAGTACAAGTCTTTTACCTCTTTGGTTAAATCTATTCATAAGTATCTTAAATTTTTTTGTTGTGAGAGTAAATGGGATTTTTTTTTTTTTTAGTTTCTTTTTTCTAAGAATTAATTAAATAAAAATGCCATTGATTTCTGGGTGTTAATTTTGTATCCTGCTGAATTCATTTATTAAATCTAGTAATTTTTGGTGGAGTCTTTAGGGTTTCCTATGTACAATATCATACCATCTGCAAATAATGACTGTTTTCCTTCCTCCTTTCCTATTTGGATGCTTTTTGTTTTTATTGTTAATTTTTCTTATTTTTTGAAGTAGGCCTATAATGCTGTGAACTTCCCTTATTGGACTGAATTTGCTGTGTCCCAGAAATTTGGGGTTATTATGTGGTCATTTTCATTTGTTTCTAGGAAATTTTTCATTTCTTTCTTGATCTCATTGGTAACTCACTCGTTGTTTAATAACATGCTGTTAAGCCCCTGTACGTTTGAATGTTTTTGAGAGTTTTTACTATAGTTAATTTCTAATTTCATGCCGGTGTGATCTGAGAAGATGCTTGATATGATTTCAATCTTTTTGAACTAGTGGAGACTTGTTTTGTGTCCTAATATGTAGTCTATCTTTGAGAATGACCCATAAGCACTTGAGAAGAACTTAAATTCTGAAGCTTTGGGGTGAAATGTTCTATAAATGTAATTAAATCCATCTGATCCAGAGTGTCATTTAGAGTCACTGTTTCATTGTTGATTTTTTGTCTCAAAGATCTATCTAGGGAATTCAGTGAGGTGTTAAAGTCCCCTACTATGATTGTATTGCTACTGATCTCTCCCTTAAAGTCCTCCAGAAGTTTTATTTTATATATATTTAGATCTACTATATTTGGTGCATATATATTTACCAGGGTTATATACTTTTGTTGTATTAATCCCTTTAGTATTATGTAATATCCTTTATTGTCTCTTGTGATGGTCTTCATTTTGAAGTCTATTTTGTGAGTATTGCTAAACTAGCTATTTTTATTTTTTTATTTTTGGTTTCCATTTGCATGGAGAATTTTTCCCATCTCTTCACAGTCATTCTGTGTGAGTGTTTTGTTCTGAGGTGGGTCTCTTGTACACAGCATATATTTATATATTTGGGTCATGTTTTCATATACATTCAGCTACAATGTCTTTTGATTGGAGCATTTGAGCCATTTACATTTAAGTACCTATTATTGATGCATGTTTATTGCCATTTTAATTATATATGCCTATATTTCAGCCTCTTTCTATTTCTTCTCATTAAAATAGTCCTTTTAGCATTTCTTATAGTTTTGGTTTGGTGGTAATAAACTTCTATATCCTTTTTTTTTGGTCTTTTTTGTCTGGGCAGTTCTTTATTTCACTGTCTATTTTAAATTATAGCCTTTCAAGATATGGTAATCTTGCTTTCAGATCCTTGCTGTTCATTACCTTGAATACTTCATGCCAATACCTTCTGGCCTGTAGACTTTATGATGAAAAATCAGAAATTGACAGTCTTACGGAAACTCCTTTGTAGGTAACCAATTTCTTTTCTCATGCTGCTTTTAAGATTCTATTTTTGTCTTTAATTTTTGGCTTTTTTACTTATGATGTGTCTGGGTGTATGCCTGTTTGGGTTCTTCATGCTTGGAACTCTCTGTGACTCCTGAACTTGTGTGACTTTTTCTTCCTCAAGTTAGGGAAGTTTTCTACCATTATTTCTTCAAACATGCTCACTTTCTTTCCTTCTAGTACTCCTATGAGGTGAATATTGTTGAGTTTCACAGCTCCCTTAAGCTGTCCTCCTTTGTAATTTTTTTTTCTTTTTAATTTTCTGATTGAGTGATTTTTTTTCTACCTTGTCTTCTAATTCACTGATATGGTCCTCAGTTTCCCCTAATATGATATGTGTTCCTTCCACTGTGTTCTTTATTAGTGCTATTTCATTCTTCATTTCCTACTGGTCTTTTTCATAGTTTCTACATATTTTTTCATGCTGTTGAGAATCCTTACTAGTATAATCATTATTCTTCCAAACTCTATGATAAATTTCTTATCTCCATTTCATTTAGCTCTTCTTCTGGAGAAATCTCTTGTTCTTTAATTTGGGGCTTTTTTTTTTTTTTGTCTTCCCATTTTTGCTGCCTGTTTGGGTTTGTGTCTATGTATTAGGTAGATCTGCTTTCAGTCTGCAATGTAGGACAATGTCAGGCACTGTTTGTTACTTGTCCTGAGTACCCTGTTTGAAGCTATCAGCGGTCCATATTTTGTGGCTCCCTCTGCTATGACTGGGTGCCTTTGCAATGGAACAAGATGTGCACAAGTGTCTACCTTTACTAGCTCCAGGACCAGAAGGAGATTAGGCAAAGACTCAAAGCCTCCAGAGTTCTGCTTCTGCCTGCAGTATTATTGATATTCAGTCTTGATTAGCCTCAGGCTATTGTCCACAGTGTGGAATGAGAGGTTTTCCAACAAGGTAAGGAAATTGCTTTATCACAGGCAAAAACCTCCTGAATGGTAAAGATCTGCTGGAGAAAGATGTTCTCTGCAGTGTGGGAATGACTCCTGTATTATTCTTACACAGTTCTAGTCCACTCTGTCCTCCCTTTGCTGTAGCCCAAGGTGAGAGGCTGTATTTTGTGCATTGGCCTTTTAAGAGGGTGACTGCATTTCTACCTATCTCTCTCTGGCAGGCAGAAACCCTGCTGCTTTTCACATTCAGATGTTATTGTAGGCACCTTTCTCAGTTCTGGTGCTCTGGGCTGGGGAACCCAGCTTGGAATTTAGATCCCCAAGTTCTCAGTGGGCACCCCCCACACCTGAGCTATACCTCCAGAACTTCCAATGCTGTCTGTGGGTGCCCAGCCAGCCCTTTAGTGCCTCCATACTTCCTACCAGTATCTATGCAGTCTCCATTTTTCATCCTCTGTTATCAGGGTTCACTCCAACTAGTCTTCAGTTGATTATTCAGGATGGTTTTTCTGTATTTTAGTTTTAATTCCAGCTTGGTCCTGGGATGTTGTCAGTGTAGCTTCCCCTTACTCCACCCCATATCATAGAGTTTTGAAACTCTATGATATGCCCATATTTAAATGAAATTACTTTAATTTCTTACAGAATAAAATGTATTGACTATTGCTATTGCTTTATGCATTCAATTTGCCAGAAGGCTGGCTTATGGCTTCAGTTCTAAAAAAGTCATTACTGCACTTATAGTGAAGATAATTTTAAGACTGTTCCTCTCATTAATGTAGAATGATCAGTCTATTTACAAAGGCTCAGAGGAGACCCTTCTCATTCTTCAGTACCAGGAATGTTGTGCTTTTCATAATAATATTGGTTGATATTATGGATCCTTCTGTCAATCATATAATATTTTATAATTTATCTTCATTTGGATACTAAAAGCTCAAAAACAAATTCGTGGCTTATCTCAATGATATAGTACTTAACATATGCATGTTTAACAAACTTACCATATGGCTTAAATTAAATTTTCTATTTTTAGTGGCTCTCTATTTCATTTTTCTTATGTTTAGTTTTTTAAATGTATTTTGTATGTGAATTGCTGGAAGCTGTCTCAAGTCCTTTACTAGAATTATGTAGGACACAAAAACTAAATAAACACAAATCATGCATAATATATTAAACATGGTAAGGATCTCAATAAATATTGAATTAACTAGAATAAATGAACAGGTATCTAAAATTATCTATGGTATCTTAAAAGTTAAATTTTATTCATTGCAGAATGGTAATAAATAGAGACTTTTAAATAAGACACATTGAAACGTATGTATATGAACAAATTATGCTTTTGGAAATGCTATTATCAGTCATTCATATATATAACTACAGGCAAAATCTATTTATTTGGGGGGGAATAAATGTAATTTACAAAACAACTAGCAATTCAAATTTTGATTGCTCAATCATTTTTAGGGAATATTTTATTTTCTTATTTATATTAGAATGTTGTAATTAGGTAACACGGCTTGAGAAATGAATATAATAATGTGAAAGAAAACACTTACTGGTATCCTACTGTTTCTAATTATTCTATATCTTTTGTGTCAGTTCATTACCCTAATAATTCTGCTTGACTAACTACCTCAAAACTTAGCAGTTAAAAAAAGAAAGGCAAAGGTTGCTCTCATGCATGGCCAGGGGTTGGTAATTTTGGAGTAGGGTTAACTAGGGTGGCTTCAATTTGCAGGTTAGGTTCAGGTGTTTATATATCTCCCATGCTCTTTGGACCAGCAGGCTGGTCAGGGCAACATTCTTCATTCTTTTCTACATGATGGCAAAAGTGTGAGATGATAAGCCCCATTAAATATGTACATTTAAAACCTCTGTGCAAAATACATATTGATGTATTTTATATATCTATATGTAAATTTATTATATGTTTTAATATATTATCTATAATAATAAAAGTGTAGTATGCTAATTAGACCAGGAAGCCAAATGACCTTCTGGATGAAGCCGGGCTGTGAGGGCTGAGCCCCTTGCACAAATTTCATGCATCAGGCCTCTAGTGAATAAATAAAATAGATATATTATAAATATATAATACACTGTGTGGTTCTCTAGATGAGAAAAAATTATTGTGTCCCATTTTTTAATCATTTCTCTTGAGTTTATCTTATCCCAAATTGCTTTTACATGGCAAAATCCACGGATTACTCATCTGTAAAAAAAAAAAAAAAAAAATCATATGGCCAACACAAAAGTCAAGAATGGAGAATTACACTCTGCCTCTAATGAGAGATTATAAACTCATGTGGCAAAATGCATAGATTAATGAGAAAAGAAGATTTAAAAACAATAATTTCATAGTCTGCCATCATTGCTACACTTAGTCATATCTTTCATGTGTACAAAATACATTTACTTCTGCTCTGCTGGTGTGGCTGAGTCATTGAGCATCAACCCATGAACCAGGAGGTCATACTACAATTCCCAGTCAGGGCACATGCCTGGGTTGCAGGCTTGATCCCCAGTAGGGGGCATGCAGGAGGCAGCCAATTAGTTCTCTTTCCTCTTCTCTCTTCCTTTCTCTAAAATCAATAAAAACGTATTTTAAAATAATGCATTCATTTTCTTCTCAAGAACCCTCAAAGTATCACCCAATCAAAACATTATTTTTCTACCCTATATAATAAAGGTAATATGCAAATTGAACATCATGCCCTCACAAGATGGCTGCCTACAATCAGGCCAGCAGGGGTGTTAGTGAGGGACGACCAAACAACTGAACAAGCAGGCTGCGTGGGGCGACCAGGCCGGGAGGGGGGCAGTTGGGGGTGACCAGGCCGGCGGGGGGGGGTGTGCAATTGGGGGCAACCAGGCTGGCAGGGGGGCAGTTGGGGGTAACCACGCTGTCAGGGTGGGCAGTGAGGGAAGACCAGGCTGGCAGGCAGGAGAGCGATTAGGAGCCAGAGGTCCAGGATTGTGAGAGGGATGTCTGACTGTTGGAATCAGGCCTAAATCGGCAGTCAGACATCCCCCAAGGGGTCCCAGATTGGAGAGGGTGCAGGTGGGCTGAGGGGACCACCCCCCCGTGCACGAATTTTGTCCACTGGGCTTCTAGTTGAGATATAATTGACATATAACATTACATAAGTTTCAAGTGTACTACCTAATGATTTGAATATATTGTGATTTAAGCATTACAAAAGTCTATTTAACATCTATCACCATTTATAATTAAGATTTTTTTCTTTTTTTTAAAGATTTTTTTTCTTGTGATGAAAAATTTTAAGATCTAAAATCTTAGCAACTTGCAAGTAAACAGTGCTACTGCACTATATTATTAACTATGGTCACAATGCTGTGCATTACATCTCTGTGTACTTATTTTATACCTGGAAATTTGTACTTCTAACTCCCTTCACCTATTTTGCTCTCATCCCCACCATACCCAATCCCCTGCATCTGGAAACTACAAGTCTATTTCCTATGTATCTATGAGCTCATGTTGTTTTTTTGTTTGTTTGTTTGTTTGTTTGTGTGATTTTTTAATCTATGCATAAGTCAGATCATACAGTATTCATCTTTCTCTGTCTGACATATTTTACTTAATATAATTCCCTCACAGTCCATACATGTTGTCACAAATAGTAAGATTTTCTTTTTATGGCTGAATAATATCTTATTCTATATATACTAGAGGCCCATTGCATGGATTTGTGCATCGATGGCGTCCCTCAGCCTGGCCTGCACCCTCTCGCAATCTGGGACCCCTCAGAAGATGTCGGACTCCCAGTTTTGGCCCAATCCCCGTAGAGATGTAGTAGTGCGTGAAGCGGCAGGCAGCCAGGGAGGAGCCTGGGCTGGGCGCTGTGCAGCTCCAGCTCATCCCAGCCCCCGCTGCGCCTGCTGCTGCAGCCACTTGGTAGTGCTGACGTGGAGGCGGGAGAGGCTTGTGTCACCACAGCTGTGCTTGCCATCCATGAGCCTCCTGTCTGGTGCCCGTCAATCAGCTGAGTGGCGCACCTGCTATGAAAGCACACTGACCACCAGGGGACAGCTCCTACATTGAGCGTGTGCTCCCTGGTGGTCAGTGCACATCTTAGCAACAAGTTAATCAGTCCTTTGATCGCTTAGGCTTTTATATCCTATCTAATAAAAGAGTAATATGCAAATTGACCATCGCTCCAATACCCAAGATGGCTGCCCCCATGTGGTCAGAGATGGCTGCCCCCATGTAGACACAAGATGGCTGCCACAAGATGGCTAGCAGGGGAGGGCAGTTGTGGGTGATCAGGCCAGCAGGGGAGGGCAGTTGGGAGAGACCAGGCCTGCAGGGGAGGGCAGTTATGGGTGACTAGGCTTGCAGGGGAGGGCAGTTAGGGGAAAACAGGCTGGCAGGGGAGCAATTAGGCATCAATCAGGCTGTCAGGGGAGTGGTTAGGTGGTGATCAGGCTGGCAGGCAGAAGCAATTAGGGGCAATCAGGAAGGCAGGTAGGCGAGCAGTTGGGAGCCAGCAGTCCTGGATTGTGAGAGGGATGTCTGACTGCCTGTTTAGGCCTGATCTTCCCAGAATTGGGCCTAAACGGGCAGTCAGACATCCATTGAGGGGTCCCAGATTGGAGAGGGTGCAGGCTGGGCTGAGGGACACACACCCCTGTGCACGAATTTTGTGCACCAGGCCACTAGTATATAGATAATATACACATACACATATACTAGTACACACACATCCTCCACATTTTCTTTATTCATGCAATCTTTGATGGATACATACGTGGTTTCCATATTTTGGCTTGTGCAAAGGATGCTACAATGAACATGGATGAGCATATATCTTTTCAAGTTAGTATTTTTTTTCTTTTTTTTCTTTTTTTTTCAGACCAATACCCAGAAATGGAATTGCTGGATTGTGTGGTAGTTCTATTTTTAATATTTGAGGAACCTCCATTCTGTTTTCCACAGTGGCTACACCAACTGATATTCCCACCAACACTGCACAAGGGTTTCCTTTTCTCCACATCCTCACCAACACTTATTTTTTGTCTTTTTTATAATAGCCATTTTTACATGTATGATGTGATATATCATTATGGTTTTATATATATATTTCCTGATAATTGGTGATATTGAGTACCTTTTGTTGTACCTTTGATCATATGCATATATGTTTTCTTTGAATAAAATTTCTATTCAAAATCTCTGCTTCATTTTTAAATCATTTTTTATTGGAGGGCTTTTTGTTATTGTTGGTATTGAGTAGTATACGTTATTTATATATTTTGGATATTAACCCCCTAGCACATATATGATTTGCAAATATTTTCGACAATTAGTAGATTTTCTTTTTATTTTGTTGATAGCTTTCTTTGCTGTGCATAAGCTTTTAATTTGAGGTACTCCTGCTTGACTATTTTTGCTTTATTTATGTGATTCTTTTAATGTATTGTTGAATTTTGTTTGCTAATATTGTATGGGAGATTTTTGTACCTGTATCAATGATATAAGCCTGTAGTTTTCTTGTGGCATTGTCTGGTTACAGTATCAGGATGCTGCTGGCCTTGTAAAATTAGTTTTGATGTGTTCCCTCTTCATCTACATTTCGGAAGAGATTGAGAAGGATTGGTGTTAAATCTACTTTATTATTTTTTTAATTACTTTATTCATTAAGGTATCACATATTTGTCCTCATCCTCCCCATTCCCATCCCAAACCCCTCCCCACGCATGCCCCCACACCCCTGTTGTCCGTGACCACTGGTTAGGCTCATATGCATGCACTCAAGTCCTTTGGTTGATATCTCTCCCTTATCTCCACCCTCCCTTACCTTCCCTCTGAGGTATGGTTCGTAGAATTTACTAATGACATTGTCTGATTCTGGACTTTTGTTTGATGAGATTATTTTGTTTGTTGAGATTATATTTTTTTGGTGAACAGTTTTATATTTCATTTTTTTCACATTTAAGAAAAAACCACAGATGAAAGACACATTTTTTTCAGACTTAAAGCAATTCAATTTTGTTTTTAATAGAAAAAAAAATGCAAAAAAGCCCATGACAGTGAAGACCTACCAATAAGAGAAAATCACAAATACTTTATTGTATCTCCTATTTTTCATTTTTATACACAGAAAAAAAAAATACTGAGATTCAGCCATTAACATACTCTGTGAATTTTCTTTTTTTAATTTAAATTATTGTTGAAAGTATCATGTATGTCTCTTTTTTCCCCTCATTGACATTTCTCCAGCTGCTCCCACCCCCCAGAACATGCCCTCACCCTGCTACTGTCTGTGTCTATTGGTTATCCTTATATGCATGCATACAATACCTTTTGTTTATCTCTGACACCTCTCCCCCACTTCTCACTCTCCCCTGACTTCCCTCTGAGGTTTTATGGTCTGTTCAATGATTCTATGTCTCTGAATCTATTTTTGTCCATCAGTCTATATTGTTCATTATATTCCACAAATGAGTGCTATTTATCCTTCTCTGGCTGGCTTATTTCACTTAGTAAAATGATCTCCAGGTCCATTGATGCTGTTGCAAATGATAAGAGTTCTTTCTTTTTTTACAGCAGCATAGTATTCCATTGCATAGATGTACCACAGTTTTTTAATCCATTCATCTGATGATGGACACTTAGGCTGTTTCCAAATGTTAGCAATTGTAAATTGTGCTGTTATTAACATAGGGGTGCATATATTCTTTCTGATTGATGTTTCTGATTTCTTGGGATATAGTCCTAGAAGTGGAATTACTGGGTCAAATGGGAATTCCATTTTTAACTTTTGAGGAAACTCCATGCTGTTTTCCACAGTGGCTGTACTAGTATGCGTTCCTACCAGCAGTGTATGAGGGTTCCCTTTTCTCCACATCCTCACCAGCACTTGTCATTTGTTGATTTGTTGATGGTAGACATTCTGACAGTTGTGAAGTGATACCTCATTGTCATTTTGATTTGCATCTCTTGAATGATTAGTGACTCTGAGCATTTTATTGTATGTCTGTAGTGCTATGAATTTCTCTCTTAGGACTACTTTTGCTGTGACCCATAGATTTCGGATTGTTGTGTATTCATTTTCATTTGTCTCAAGGTAACTTTGGATTCCATCTTTGTTCTCATTGTTAACCCATTCATTGTTTAATAACAAGTTATTTAGCCTCCATGTGTTTGAGGGTTTTTTTGTTTTTTTTTGTAATTACTTTTTAGTTTTATACCATTGTGGTGTGATATAATTTCAATCTTTTTTAATTTGTTAAAACTCATTTTGTGTCCTAACATGTGGTCTCTCCTAGAGAATGTTCCATGTATACTTGAAAATAATGTATATTCTGCTGCTTTGAGATAAAATGTTCTATAAATATGAATTAAGTCTATCTGGTCCAATGTGTCATTTAATGTCGCTATTGCTTTTTTGATTTTTTATCTGAAATATCTATCCATTGGTATAACAGGTGTTAAAATCCATTATTATGGTTATATTGCTGTCAATCTCTCCCTTAATTCCCAGCAATATTTTCTTTATATATTTAGGTGCTCTTACATGGGATGCATATATGTTTATAATGGTTATATCCAATTGTTGGATCCATCCCTTTAGTATTATGTAATGACCTTCTTTGTCTCTTGTTAAGTCTTTTGTTTTGAAGTCTATTGTATTGTTATAAGTATTACTACCACACCTTTTTTTTTTTTCATTTTTATTTGCATGGAATATTTTTTTCCATCCCTTCACTTTCAGTCTATGTGTATTCTTTGTTCTGAGGTAGATCTCTTGTAGACAGCATCTATAATAATAAAAGTGTTATATGCTAATTAGACAGGACAGCTGAACGACCTTCCAGACGTCCTTCCGGATGACCTTCTACATAAAGCCATGGTGGTGGGGGCCGAGGCAGAGATGGTTAGGGGTGATCAGGCAGGCAGGTGAGCAGTTAGGGGTGATCAGGCAGGCAGGCAAACAGTTAGGGGTAATCAGTCAAGCAGGCGAGTGGTTAGGATCCAGCAGTCCCGGATTGCAAGAGGGATATCCGACTGCTGGTTTAGGCCTGATCACACAGAGATCCCTGTGGAATTCGACCTAAACCGGCAGTCGGACACCCTCCAAGGGGTCCCAGATTGCGAGAGGGTTCAGGCCGGGCTGAAGGACTCCCCTACCCCCCATGCATGAATTTCATGCACTGGGCATCTAGTATACATATATTAAGTTTTCTTATCTAGTTATATATCTTATATGTTTTGATTGGAATACTTAATTATTTACATTTAAAGCAATTGTTGATGGATATGTAATTATTATGATTTTAGTATTCACATTGTTTATCTTTATTTGTTCTATTTGTTCTTAAAGAAGACCCACTAACATTTCTTGCAGTACTGGTTTGGTGGTAATGAACTCCTTTTGCTTTCTGTGGTCTGTAAAACTCTTTATTTTTCCTTTAATTTTAAATGCTGGATAGAGAAGACATAGTTGTATGTCCTTGCTTTTCATTACTTTGACTATTTCATGCCAATCCACTCTGGCCTGGTAATTTCTTTTGAGAAATCAGCTGACAGCCTTATGAGAGTTACCGTGAAGGTAACTGTCTTTCTATTACAACTCTTAAAAATATATATATTTTTTTAATTTTTGCCATTTTAAGTATGATGTGTCTTGTCTTGGTATGAGCCTCTTTGGGTTCATCTTAATTGGGACTCTCTGTGTTTCATGGAGTTTTGTTTCATTCTTCTTCACCACATTAGAATGTTTTAGCCATCACTTCTTTAAACAGGTTCTTGATTCATGGCTCACTCTCTTCTCCTTATGGTACCACTATGATGCAGATGTTGTCACACTTGATGTTGTCCCACAGGTCCCTTAGGCATTTCTGATTTTTTTTAAAATTCCCTTTTCTTGCTCTGCCAGCATGGCTCAGTGGTTGATTGTCAACCTATGAACTAGGAGGTCACAGTTTGATTCCCAGTTAGGGCACATAATTGGGTTGCAGGCTTGTTCCCCAGTGAAGGGTGTGCAGGAGGCAGGCAATCAATGATTTTCTCTCATCATTGATTTTTCTATCTCTCCCTCTCCCTTCCTCTCTGAAATCAATAAAAAAATATATTTTAAAAATAATAAAATTCTCTTTTTGTTGTTGATGGTTGTGTGTTTGGGTGCTTTCTGTTATCTTGTCCTCTAAATCACTGATATGATCCTCTTCTTCATCTAACTTGCTATTGATTCCTTCTAGTGTATTCTTCATTTCAGATATCATATTCTTAATTTCTATATGGTTCTTTTTTATGGTTTCTATGTCTTTTTTTAATTTTTATTTTAAATCTGCTCTGACTCCCAAATTTGTTATGATGACTTTATGATGTGTGTGTCTTGTGGATCTCAGTGGTGCAATCTTCTAGATCACCTGAGCTAGGTGCTCCAGGAATGTTTCTTGTGTGGGTTATGTGTTCCATCTGTTTTAGTTGAGTCTTGAATGCTGTTGGCTTGTTTGTGGATCAAGTTAAACCTCAGGCTGGCTGACTATGAGGGTAGACCTCAATCACCATGTATGAATTGCTGTGAAGGGGCTGCCCACCAAGGCCAAGTTGCTCCCAGCAGTATCTGCTGCCTGCCTGAATTTCCTTTTGAGAGTGCCACTTTTGTGGCTAGTTGGGCTGAGTTCAGTTGTGGTATGAAGCCCATCATTGGTTGTGTTGGTTCTGGGTCCACTTTGGCAGGGTTCCAGTGCAGGTTGGTGTCAGATGTTGCATGTAAATGGCTTTGGGCTACCTGTCTATTGATATCATGCTATTCACTGTTTTGGGGCTTGGGTGTGTGTGGGAGGGTCAAGCTGTGCACAAGGGCTGGCTTCATGCATCTTTGAGCTGGGGCAGATCAATAAAAGTTCCAAGGCTCCCTATAGTCTACCTCCAATTGTCAGCTCCTCTGCCACTCCCGAGGATGCCTGGACTTGCTCTAGAGCCTTCTGAAAAAAGACTGTAGAATGGGCCCAAGCTGGCTGCAAACTACAGTTTGTTCTACAAGGCAAAAGCTCGATAGGGTGAGTGACCAGGTTTGGGAGGATGGGACTAGTGGAACCTCTACTTGGGGGCAGTGTGGTCAGGCACTGAATGGGAAGAAAGTGGCCCCCACTCCAGAGCAATACTACTTAGTTTCTTCTAGCTTTTCCAATTCTAGCTCCCTCAGGAGGAGCACACCTCAGGTTCAGTTTGGGTGCAGCCATCTATCCCAACTGCAGGAGCAAACTCAGTAGGACAGAGCTACCAGGACTTGGGTGAGCAGATCAAAAGAATCTTCCATTGGGAGTGGTGCTGGCTGAGCTGGAAGGAGGGGAGCATGCCCTTCCTCTTCCCCCAACTCCAAAGCTATACCCATCTAAGCCTTGAACAGGAACCTCTGAGGGAGATTTACTCTGAATTTCCCAGCTCTGAACAGCACCCTCTCCCCCCATGGAATTGAGCTAAGCAGGGTGGGGCCACTGGAACTTGAGAGGATATATCAAAATAGTCTGATGGTGGTGGTCCCCACTGAGCCTTCAGATGTGGTACAAAACTGGCCTCCGATCCAAAGCCATGCAGTTCAATGACTGTAGGCCTGCCTAAAGCTTCTTCAAAAAAAATAGTGCACCGTAGGTCCCTTTTGGGTGCAAAAAAACAGATGTTTTCTGCAGAAATCAAGCTTGGCAGGGTGATGTCACCCTTTTTGGAGGACTGGGTTCATGCACTCTGCAAGCTGGTTCTGTAAGAACATGAGTGCCAAACCTTGGGATGATGGCACCTGAGAGTGGTATGGAATATTGACTCAGGACCTAGATCTTAGTAGTTGACCCTCTAGATCTCTCTCCAGGGCCATGCCACCCAGTTCTCCTATTTATGAATCTCATATGCCCTGTGCTGCCTTTTCCCTATCAGAGCCCTGGGCAAGGGTCCAAAGCAAGATCCTGAGTATTGGCCCTTTGAGGGAGTACCTGGATTTCTAGAAGATTCCCTCCTCTTCGGAGCAGACAGAGTCCCTACTGATTTTCACTGCCAGATGCAGGCTCCTCTTCCTGGCTCTGGTCCCATGGGTTGTCCTTTTCTAGTCTTGAAGAAGTGACCTGTGTAAAAAATGAACCTTATTCAAATTTGCCCGAGCTCTTAGTCATCTCTCAAATCTTTGTGATTGTTTAAACAATCTTTTTTTATTTTTAGTGGCTTTTAGTACTTGAGAATGCCAAGACCTGTCAGTGTTCCAAAGAAGATAATCTCAATTAGCACCTAGATTAAGCTGATTAGAGATTAGTTACTCAGGCTGCAGATTTTAAAACATGCAAATATATACAGTACTATGTAATTGCAAGCACAAATCTCACTGATCACCAGAGCTGGATGACTTAAAAGTGTTCCCAGTGCCACCCAGCACATTTGTGCCTGATTAGTGTATAAGCTTTTCTCCCTCCCCCCCCCCCCCCCCCCCGGGAGATACTGGTGATCTGGACTGAGGCAAGACAGAGTGCAAAAATGGCGTACCTGCCTCCATTCTCACGGAGTGTCTTAGTAGTCCCCTAAATGTGTGCCAAACCAGAAGCCTGCCCCTTAGGCTAAGGTTCAAAGATAAGCAAATAGGCCTCTTTCACAGAAAAACTGAGGATTTGTTTTAGTCTGTTATCTGCACTATGCCCTGGGAGCAGTAGCAGGCCAAAAGCTGTCTCTCCATTTGTTATAGTCCCATGTGGCCCCAGAACACAATGCTGGTGTCCACCAAAGCCAGGTGATCCAGAATTGTTCCCTGGGTGGCATCCGCAAAAAACTGGCGAACCAGATGTAAAAACCGTGGCACCAGACACATGTAAAAGCTCTCTTGCAAGAGATATTGAGTCTCTTGAGCACAGCAGAGGGAGAACCCAAAGATAGTGCCCACTATCTCTGGAAAGGGTTATAGTTGGCTCTTAGATAGGTGGTTCATTCAAAGCTTACACAACTATGTAGATAAGCTAATAGGGTTCTTATATAGAAATTCTGGGTTCCTCAAACTATTGCCTCTTGCTGTTCCCTATGGAATTACTCTTTCTCCATTGGTTATAGTCACCCAGTGTCTGTGTGCATTGGTTATAGCCCCCCAGTGTCTGTGTGCATTGGTTATAGCCCCCCAGTGTCTGTGTGCATTTGCCCTGATGGCCACTGGAGCCAGGAAATCTGAAGTGGCTTCCTCGTGTCAGTTGCGAAAATCAAGGTGCCCGATGAGGACATAAGCTTCAATCTGGAAGATAGCAGTGAATTAGAGTAAGTCAGACAGAGAGCACAAACATAATTTCCTCTCTGTGGGTTCCTATGTGTGCCAAATTAAAAGACTGCCTCCCACCTACAGGCCAAAGTTCCAGGACAAGCTGATAGGCTTTTTTTCACAAAAAGACTGGAGTTGACTTTAAGTCGGCTGTCTGCACAGTGTTTGGTAGCTGGCCCAGAACTAGTTAGGCACTAATGCAGCTTTATTATTCACAGCCATTCTTTTTGGAAAGTTCTTTAAAACCAATCAAAGTTCTCTGACTTTTTTTCAGACAAACCTTAGTGCATACTCAGTGGAGGGTGATCTTTGCCCCAAAAGTTCATTTCCATGGCAACCTACCATCAGGCTCATAACTCTGTAAAAATCATCTTGGCATCCTCAGTATGTGTCACCGCAAATCTCTCTAGTTTCATTTATACCAGGGAAATACTTTTCTAGGGAGTGAGAAACATAAAGGTGGGAAATGATCTTTATTATTCTTCTACAACCTTTTCATTTTCTTCTGCCTGGAAAGCTATTTGCCCAAACACCTGTGCATCTCACTCTTTTCTGACCTCTGCTTACTTTTCACTTTCTAAGACAGACCTTCTCTTTTTTTATGTGAAAGGACATTCTCCCATTACCATTACTTCCTGTTCCTTTACCCTCATTTGTTCTTTCTCATGGCAGTTATTCCCACCTGACTTAGGCATATTTCCTGTTTATGGCATGTGCCCCACTTGGACATAAGCTCCATAAAAACCAGTGTTTGTCTTTTTGATTCATGGTTATTCTCTGTAGTAGGTCAGGGTCTGGCTTTTCTCGAACAAATGAGTGAATTTCTTCCTTTTCTCTGTGTCCAGAGGCAATGTTTGCTAAAGTGTTCCTTGTATTAAACTTATTCCAATAAATTCACCCAGAACCATTTATATTTTACTAGAATTCCTAAATGAAAATAAACACCAATAAATATTTTAATGCCCATGGAAGAGGCTTAAATGATAGAATTTAAAGAGGTAGAGTAGAATATATTTTGAATATTTTTGATACTGAGCCTAATTCATCTTTTTTTTGGCCATCCAAAAGTGATAGTATGTGTACTAACTACTAAAAATTGGAAAATATGCCATGTTTATCAGCATATAAACTTATTCTCCTTAATACAAAAACAAAAATACAGAAAAAATGTAATTTAAAATGTATTAAAAATGAAGTGACATATTAATAAATATGAATTGTTAGTGCATTTATCAGGAGAAAAGGTGGAAACACATTTCTTGAGCTAATATGAAGAATATACTTTAAGGATTTCATTAAGACAGTTTTCTTTGCAAATATTCAAAGAACCTGTTTAGCAACTACTTTGCATAAAAATATTTTTATATATGTAGATAGAAATATTTACAAATTATTTAATTTATGTAAGAAAATAAGCACTAATATTATACTAACTCTGCTTCTAAATGGCTTTGATTGCTAGTAAAAAAAAAAAAATAACTGCCCTGTGATAACAAGTGCTCCTATAATAAGCAAGATATTTTGAATTGCTTGTGTACATGTAAGTCTTCCTAAGAAAGTGGCCAAATTATCTTGACTGGAAAAGTTATAATTTAGTACTCATCCCTCCTAAGATTAAATCACAAGTTATGCAAGAAAAGAAGAGGGATCTATACCACCACTATGTTAACACTTTATAATATGCATTTATTTTATTTTTTTATTTTTTCTTTCAATTATTGTTGTCATACAATATTATGTTAGTGCTCCTCTCCATAACATGACAGTTGCTTGTTTAAGGACAGTAGGAGAATCCCTCCAGTCAGCTACCAAGAAATTCTATGTGAATTTATATAATCATGGAGAGTTTACCCTATCATCTTGGGAATATAACATAACTTAATCAAGGGAGAGACTATACCATCATGTTCATATGTCCCTTGACAGTCAAGGGTAGAGGGTTATTCAAGGCACATATATAACAGGGAGTGGAAACCTTTAGGGGTCATCTTAGAAGTCTGCATACTACAAATGCCATTTGATATTTGAGTGGAAATACCAAGTAAGCAGTTAAATATAGAGGTCCGGAATTCAGAGGTAAGATCTGCCCATTTGAGTATTATGTTGGCTACTTTACAGCCGCCATCCATATTTTCATCTCTGCTGTTCTGATCTGTGCCACAGGAGACAGACATTTATAGACAACATCTCCTGGGCTCCTTTGTACTTTCAGACTCCAAGCTTCCATTACCCAACGGAATGCAGATGTTTTCAGAATACCAGGGACCTGTACATTTCTCTACCATCAACGTCCAGCTGCTGCTGTCACAGGTCCTTTGCGTCTGCTCCTCTTCTCTGACTCCAGTCACCCAAGAATATGAGGAGACCATTTTTGTCATTTCCCTTTCAGCCTAGAGTTAGTAACAACTCTCTACTCTTTCTAGTTCCTTGCATGCTTCCCTGTCCCTTGTCATTTACCTAATAATTTGGTAAATAGTCCTTTTACCTTTTACTATCTTTTGCTGTCTTTTTAAATCTGTCATCTGCCCCACTATTACCCTTAGTAGCAGAGGTATCACCAAATAAAGGAAAGCAAAATAACTGCATGAGATAGTGTAATTCACCAGTGGGAGAAATAACATAGTCCCTAAGTGAACATATTTTCAGAAAACTAAGCCTGGTCAAGGTGAAATTAGAGCTCATGACCAGGTAGAAAAATTTTTCAAAAGGCCTTAACCTAGTTCAGTTAAAATATTGTGACATGAAATAAATTCACTCAAAAAGCAACTGAAGGACAGTTGAAGGCCATTCCATGAAAGCATTAAAAAATAAAATAGAAAATGCTTCAGATCAGTAAACCTCTTAAATCTTTAGCACAGACCCTAGGTCCGTGGTTGGCAAACTGCGGCTTGTGAGCCATATGCGGCTCTTTGGCCCCTTGAGTGTGGCTCTTCCACAAAATACCACGGCCTGGGCGAGTCTATTTTGAAGAAGTGGCATTAGAAGAAGTTTAAGTTGAAAAAATTTGGCTCTCAAAAGAAATTTCAATCGTTGTACTGTTGATATTTGGCTCTGTTGACTAATGAGTTTGCCGACCACTGCCCTAGGTTATAAGGTGTTGGATGAGGAAAATATTTAGAGATGGTCCTAAAAGCCACCAGAACACCCAGCCAAGGAGGAATGGCAAAGAGGAAGTAACAGTTGTAGTATTCAAAGCAGGTGTCCTTCTGTGATCAGTCCTAAGAAGGTCATTATGCAAAAATGCACTTGGATTTAGAGGCTGCTCTCAGTAATACCTAAATCACTTGAATGAATTCCTTCAAGTTGATGTTTTTAGTATCAACATAACAATGTCTAGGTCAACATATAGTTCATAATTAATAAATTGACTTTTTACTTCCACCAAGGCAAATGCTTCCCAGATGCTGTAAGGACATCCCCAGACCCTTGAAAGGAAAGAAAAGTTTAATGACAATGATTGAGCAATGACAGTGTGTGTGACTGGAATAGTTTTGCATAGTGGTTATTACAGACGTGTTGGTTTGAATCCCAAGGCTCCCATGTAATCTCTGTACAAATACAACATATTGCTTGATATCTGTGAGTGAATTAAGAAAGAATATTACTCACCGCAGTATTGTGTTCTGAAGATTATATAACATGGTGCATTCCAAATGTCAGATGCATATGGTTATTCAACAAAACCCCGCATCCTGATGTGGTCCTGAGTTTTTTACTTTAATAATTAAGATAACTGAAACTATAATATAAACAATAGTTTCAGATATTTTAGATTTCCTCTGAAATAAATTCTATAAATATATAAAATACTTATAACAATGATATACACAGTCTTTCATGCAAATACATCTTGTAATCAAAAATATTAGAGGCATTTGTCTTAGTTTAGTACAGTGATATTAAAAGTAAAAAGTACATAATGTAAATTAATTACTTTAGATAAATTAATTTTCTTAGTCCATTGATATTTTAGTCTTTGGGAGTGACTGAAGTTGATTCATTTGTCCTCATTTGGTGGACAGCATTTCCAGAAGCACAGATCAAAATAAAAATCATACCAAACTTATGACATCAACTAGACACATGTGGCATGCATGTCATTATATACATCCTGCTTCCACAATGCATACAATTGGCTCCTAGACTTTTTTCAGACCATAAATAACTAGAATAAAACTCTAGACAAATTTAATGACATATTTATTTTATAATGTAGAATTAGAATCTTCTGCAAATTCTGCAGTGCATTTTCTCTAAACATACTAAGAAAATTACTTATGTAGAAAGTATTAATGCACAAAATGTACCAGCATAGAAAGCTAATGTTATCAATGGCCAGTCTAACCACAGAAAGTTCTGTAACATAGTAAAATATTCATTTAATTTAATCACAATAACATTGCCTTTATCATCAGGTTATCAAGGCAGGTATTTTTGCTTGTTTTTAAAAATAATTTTATTTGATCTTTTATTAACCTATATATCCTGTGCCACAGAGCAAACTGATACAATGAGAAGAAGTGAAAATAAATTCATGCCTTCTAAAAGCTGGAAATTAAAATGCTTAGTATCATCACAAGTATTTTACCAGGCTGTTATATTCTAAATGCTTTCATTAGGCCTACATATATTTTTCCAGTTCAATTTGGAGCCTAATTTTTCTACATTTTGAAATATGAGCAAAGTAAACTTCCATTGGCCTTTAGAAAGTCACTCTGGTCTTTTCCCAGTGTTTTTGTTCCTTGTGTTGTGAACAGTTTTCCCAAACAATGATAAAAAGTTATTTTTCCCTCAGAGGTAGAGGAAACAGGCAGAATTCTTTAGTAAGTAGCGGAGACCTGAGACTGAGCCAAATTTGAAAAATAATACTGAGAAATAGGAAACTTAATGAAAAAGCTAGCTATCTTTTGCCTGGGGCTGGATGCCCAGAGGTCTGAATTAATATATAGGAAAATACTAATCTATCTATCTATCTATCTATCTATCTATCTATCTATATATATACCTAATATGCAAAGTGTCCCCTCAGGAGTTCAACGGACCGGGAATTTGATTGCTCGCTATGATGTGCACTGACCACCAGGGGACAGTGTGAATGTAGGAAGGCCCAGCAGGCAGCTGGCAGCCAGGGAAGGGAGACCCCAGCTAGTAGCAGGCAGCCGCTAGGGACCCTACCCATGCACAAATTTCATGGACTGGGCCTATAGAAATTGAGTCAGAATAATAAATTTATAAACAAACTAGTGGCCCGGTGCATGAAATTCATGCACCCGGAGGGGGTGGTACCTCAGCCTGGCCTGCATCCTCTCCAATCTGGGACCCCTGTGGGATTGGGCCTAAACCTGCAGTTGGACAAACCCCTCACAATGTGGGACTACTGGCTCCTAACCACTCACCTGCCTGCCTGCTTGATCTCCCCTAACCACTCTGCCTGCTGGCCTGCTTGCCCCCAACTACACCCACCCACCCCACTGCCTGATCACCCATAACCACTTCTGCCTCAGCCCTGCCACCATGGCTTTGTCCTGAAGGACATCTGGAAGGTCTCATTGTCTAATTAGCATATTACCCTTTTATTAATATAGATAGGATATGACATACTGCCATAACTATAACATATCTACCAGTATTACTCTATGAGAATGCATACTTCATCCAATAGGAAGGCATTTAATACATTACATTGTATATGTTGTAAGTAGTAGGAAATACTGTATTCGTAGCAATAATATATACCCTGTGACTTCCCTTCCTGATCTGGGAATGGTTCCCCAGTTCTTTTGACGTTTCCTGGCCCCTAATGTATTTCTTTTGTCATTCAGTGTAACTTTATTTACTGTTTATTGAACATGATTTGAGGTCTTTAATTTCTAACCACTAAAGATTCAAAGGATTATTTTTTCCATGAAATTTAACATTAACATTAGTGAATTCGTGTATTCATGTGTTTTTATTGTAAACATCTGAATTATTCACATTGTCATAGATCCTGAACTCATAAGCGTGGACCATGCACAGGCTGGCAGCAAGCCAGGAAGCCACTCTGCAAGCAAACAGATACTCTGCATAAGGAGAAAAGTCATAGCATAACATTTAATGTCCAACCTGAGTCACCTCAGAATGTTTTATATATTGACTTCTTAATTCATATAGTATTGGGAACTCAACTGCTTGGTTGGTGGCGGGGTTGACCTGGTTTTGGGAGGATTATTCCTGAAATAATTAAGGAAAGGAGGGCTCAATCTTTCTTCTTGGTTGCTTGCTCCTCCCCAGCACCTTCATCTTTCTTCTCGTCCTCAGCTTGTTGGGCATCATCTCCTTCACCTTCACCTCCTTCTTCCTCCTTTGCATCCTCAAATTCTTCCTTGGCACCTTCTTCCTCTTCCTCTCCTTCCTCTTCCTCAGTCTCTTCCTTCTCCTTTTCCTCCTCTTCAGCTTCTCCTTCAGAAGGGGGTTCATCCTTAGCTTCCTCAGCTTTTGCAGCCTCAATGGTTTCCTCCACCTCGATCTGCTCCTCCTGGACATGGCTGGTGTATTAAGAAGGGAAGGAGTGAGCAGACATCAAGTAGGAGCTAGTCTGTAAACCACCGTAGGCAGATCACCAAAGACCTGGGAACTCTGGGAGTAGCTGCTGGCTATGCTTCCCATGCTGGTGAAACTGAGCTGGTCTCCTCACCTTCCAAGAGTTTCCTGTAAGCTGCAATGTCAATATCCCAAACTATCTTCACATTGAAGAGGTCCTGGTATTCTTTTAAATATCCTGCCATTTCACTCCTTGTGGTTCTCAACTCATTTTCTAATTTGTTGATTGTGTCCTGCATAGCACTAACGTCAGAGTTCTGCTTATCCTCCAGCTCTTGCAGCTGCTTTCCCGGCGCTTTGTTCATGCCCAGCTTGCTTCAATCTCCAGGGTCTTGGCCTTGAGCAGTTGCTGGCCTGCACCACGTAGGTGCTCTTGGCAGTGCTCTCTGTCAGCATGGTGAAGCGGCTCTTGTACCATTCTTCGGCATTCTGCATGTTCTTGGCAGCCAGCTTCTCATACTGGGTGCGGATGTCCTTGAGCATAGCGGAGAGGTCGGACTTGGAGAACACGTCCATCTCCACAGAGATCTGAGCATACTGGACATGCACCTTCTTCAGAAAGTCGATTTTGACCATCAGGCTTTTGATGGACTTTTCCAGCTCAGCGCTGGCAAGAGCCGCCTCATCTGCATCTTTGCTCACCTCCATCAGCCAGCCCTCTGCATCCTCATGGTTCAGCACCTCTTCCTGGTAGCTCGCCTGCAGGTTGTTCCCAGCCACTTCAGAGCCCCGGTGCCTCCTAACTGCCCACTTCCCTCTCCTCTCCAGGGACAGGGCGCGGTGGGGCAGGGCACAGGCATCGCATTTTCATTAAAATGTTCAACCCTGGCCTGCTCCACCAGTGTCCTCAGGTGGCCCGGGGACAGACAGTGATCCCGGAGACCCTGGCCACCCTGCCTACGGAGCCCGCAGGCAAACTCAGGCACTGACCACGCTACCTGCCCAGTCCCGATTGCACCCTGGACCCCGCGGGTGACATCAGGTGCTATCCATGCCGCCTGCCCGGTCCTGATCGCTGCATGGACCCCGCGGGCAGTGTCAGGCGCTGTCCATGCAGCCTGCCTGGTCCCGATAGCTCCCTGGATCTCACATACAGCATCAGGCGCTGCCTGCTAGAACTGCCTAGTCCCGATCGCTGCTTGCACCCCGCGGGTGACGTCAGGTGCTATCCATGCCACTTGCCAGGTCCCGATCATCCCCTGGACCCCACAGACAGCGTCAGGTGGTGTCCATGCCACCTGCCCAGTCTAGATCGCCGCATGGACCCCGCGGGTGACATCAGGCGCTGTCCATGCCGCCTACCCGGTCCCGATTGCCGCCTGGACTCAACAGGCAGCAGAAGATGCTGTCCATGCCACCTGCCCAGTCCCGATTGCCCCCCTGGGCCCCATGGGCAGTGTCAGGCACTGTCCATGCCACTTGCCAGGTCCCCATCGCCCCCTGGACCCCGTGAGCTGCGTCAGGCAATGCCTGCTGGAACTGCCCAGTCCCAATCGCCACCTGGACCCCGCAGATGACGTCAGGTGCTGTCTATGCCATCTTCCCAACCGGATTGCCCTCTGGACCCATGGAAAGCTGCCATGCTTAGTCCTGATCGCTTCCCGGTCCCTTGGGTGATGTCAGGCGCTATCTGCTGGTCCTGTCCAGTCCCAATTACCGCATGGACCCCATGGACAGCGTCAGGTGCTGGCTGCCGAGTCTGCCCGGTCACTATCATGGCCTGGACCTTGTGGGTGACATCAGGCGCTGCCCACCAGGCCTGCCGGGTCCATGGCAGCCTGGACAGTTCGGGCTAAGTCAGGCAGCACTGGCTTGCCTCCCTTCTCTACCCACCCCACCTGCTTGCCTCCCTTCTCGGCCCAACCCGCCTGCTTGCCTCCCTTCTCCGCCCACCCCCCCTGCTTGCCTCCCTTCTCCCACGGCCCTGCCTGCTTGCCTCCCTTCTCCGCCGCCCTGCTTGCTTGCTTCTCCACAGCTTTGCTCCCTTCTGCAGCGCTTCACTTCTTTCTATGCTGTCTTGATATGTAAATTAACTGCCATCTTGGTTGGGTTAATTTGCATACTCACCCTGATTGGCTGGTGGGTGTGGCTTGGGCATAGTGAAGGTGCAGTCAATTTGCATATTACTCTATTATTAGGTAGGATGCTGGGTGTGAAACATCTTTTTTGTCTCAAATAGCTGAATATTATATAGTACACAGTAAATCAGAGTAATTTGTTATTCATATGTTACCTAAATTTAAATATAAACTGAGAAATTGGGAGAAGTACATGTGTACATAAACATAGAGTTGATTTTATTATGTAACTGTTGAATACTACATTGGGTTAAGCTAAATAACATCCGAGAAAATAATTTACTTTTTTCAACATATGATACTTGCCTCATGCAACATGAAATGATTTTAAGTATATTTGGAAGAAAACATTATATTAGTAATTCTGTATGAACTACTGGGAATTTTTCTATGATCATGTTATATTTTGAAAACATGTAAACAAAATCAAAACTATCTTATAACATAAGCTACAACACATTTGCTTAAGATTAAAGGCATTAAAAGATTTATTTTGTTTTAATTATAATCATGTGGAAATAAATAATATTTCTGGCATCAACAGATCAACAAACGACAAGTGCTGGCGAGGATGCCGAGAAAAAGGAACCCTTGTGCATTGCTGGTGGGAATGCAGACTGGTGCAGCCACTGTGGAGAACAGTATGGACTTTCCTCAAAAAACTAAAAATGGAACTCCCATTTGACCCAGTGATCCCACTTCTAGGAATATTCCCAAGAAACTAGAAACACCAATTAGAAAGGACATGCATATAAGCCTAACCAATGGACACAGACAACAGGGGGTGAGGGAATGAGGGGGGGGGATAGGGAGGGTAATGGGGGAATAAGGACACATAAGGACACATATGTAACATCATAATCAATAAAGAAATTTAAAAAATAATGTTTCTGCAATTGTTCTTTTATCATTATTTTAAATTATTAATTCATTATTGCCAGAAAAAATGCCTGACTATACATTGGGTCAACTTTATATTATTTTTAAGTTCTATTGCAATTAGCCAAATATTCATTTAATTTAATCACAATGATATTGCTTTTATCATCAGGTTATCAAGGCAGATGTTGTTTTTTTAATAATTTAATTTTTAAATTATTCTTGACATATAATATTTTATTAGTTTCAGATTTGCAACATAGTGATTAAACATCTTTATAACTTATGAAGTAATCACCCTGATAAGTCTAGTACCTAACTGACAGCATACATATATTTCCTAGGCTGTACATACTATTCCATGACTTTTTGTAACTACCAATTTATACTTCTTAAATCCTTCTCCTTTTTCCCATTTATCTATATTTTTAATACCTTACTTTGAAATATTATAAAAATTCTAAATGCTTACGATTCATTCATTAACATACATAAGTAATAATTTCATTTTCTCAATTGTCCAATATCTCCTTGCTTACAAAATCAATCCCCAAAAAAAGAGCTACTCCACCATAGAAATAAAGATGCTGTAACTGGGATATATTATAAGAATTATAATATTTTCTTTTAAACCAACCTTGTGGTTTAAAAGAAATGTAAATGTTAATAGTAATGTCTTCTGCATGAACTCATACTTGACATAAACGAATCTATTCATTGGATTCAATCTATTGCTTGAGATAATTTTCATTTAAGGCATAAAATTTATATATATATATATATATATATATATATATATATATATATATACCCTTATTTCTCTCTCTCTGCACATACAGCTATGTACTTCCCATCCCTGCTCTCACATGCTGCTTATATATAAAATTATAGAATCTATATATTCAATAAAATATATTCTCTCTGGCTGTCTTTGTAATCCTAACCTAATGGGAGAGTTACCCCAGTTAATTTTTTAAAAAATTATTGTCAATGCATGACCATCTTTTTGTTTCATTTCCTTAAAAAAAGTTAAATCGTAGGCCACTATCTATGAGATTTGTGAGATTTTTTAATTAGGTGTATTCTGTCACTAAACTATTTTTAGAAGCTCTTTGTTTCACTAAGCTAGGCATTTTCATGGAATAACTTTATCTCACATTTTATAGTCTCTAAGAATAGATAAGAATCCAAGTATTAGCTCGGATTTTCATCTTTCGTGTTCAAGAATTTCTGCTTCAAGTAAGACTAATATTGCAAGTTTCTTTCTTGTCATTACATTGAATTTTTACACTGGATCCTAACAAAGACACACTCTCCCGTCAGTTTTTCACTTGAAGTGCCCTATGTGAGGAATGAGAGTGCCCTAAGTATAACATAAGTTCAATTTCTGTAACTTTCCACAGGTCTTTCCTGGGCATACTTTATTTGTACTTCTTCCCATAAAAACATACCAGAAAGGGGTAGCTTAGAATAGTTATTCCTTCCAATGGGAAACTGAAAAAATCCACGGTAAACCTGTTCTTTATCTCTCTTCTGGGCTTGAGAACTTGCTTTTCTTTTGTTCCCAATGGCTGTAAAAACTTATATCTTCATCCTTTATTTCTGATGAAGCTGTCATTTGGAATGTTTTCAGAGCTGCTGGATTTTAAAGCTGATTCATTGCTGAGGTTGGCTCCTGGCTATAAAATTATAGATCCTAGAGCTTAATGCTGAGGGGAACTGAGAACAAACACATCGAGACATAACCCTCAACAATTCACATTCCAGACTTAAATTTCTACTTTCTCATTTTATAAGTAATTAAAGTGAAATAGTCCTGAAATTTTTATAGAATATACTTTCATATAAATAATTTTAATGAGAAATGTGTCCAAAGAGACTAATATAGAGATTGTTTAGATATAAAACATACTAGAGGCCCAGTGCACAAAATTCGTGCATGGGTAGGGTCCCTAGGCCAGGCCAGTGATCAGTACAATCAGTGCCTTCAGGCTGCCGGCCGGGGCCTTCCTTTGTTCTGCACTGCTCCCCTGGTGGTCAGTGCAAGTCATAGCGAGCAATCGAACTCCCAATCTCTCGGTCAAACTCCTGAGGGGACACTTTGCATATTAGCCTTCTATATACACTGAGTGGCCAGATATTATGATCTCTGAATGCATAATAATCTGGCCACTCAGTGTATATTCTATATAGTAAAAGGCTAATATACAAATTGTCCCCTCAACCAGGAGTTCAACCAGCAGGCAGGCCGGTCAACCACCCATGTCCCCTCCCCATGACCAGGCTGGCCGGACCCCACTCATGCACGAATTCATGCACCAGGCCTCTAATACATACACACACACACACACACATACACACACACAAACACACACACAGACACACACACACACACACACACACACACACACACACACACTGAGTGGCCAGATTATTATGTGTTCAGAGATCATAATAATCTGGCCACTCAGTGTATATAGATACATTATATGATCATCTGTAAAATATACAAATAACCTTGGTTTTCTGATGATGCCTGTTTTATGAAATGAAATAATGATGATCAAGATAATAAAGTTTTATTTACTTTTTTTATTGCAAGTGGCACCTTTAGCATCTAGAATTGATAAGTAACATTTGATAGAAGGTGTCTTAATGTATCAGAGCTGAGTCATGTTTTTAGTAAGAAGTGTATCCGTAACTAGTGTTATTTTAATCACCATTTTATGAATTATTTTAGTAATAAATCAAATGATATTGATTTATCATATAATCCAAAATAATGGTTCTTTCTTTCCCCCACACTCAGGGATAAGATATCATGGTGTTTCTTGTTTGTAATTTCTTTCAAATTAAAAACTATAATTTCTTCTGACAACAATGGTGTGGGTATGAAAGATGAAGGAATACATTTCATTAAATTTTACAAAAATAAAGTGCCTCTTTTCATTGAAAAACATTTTATTTTTGATGGAGGAAAAATGATATTTATATGTCTGATCTTGATTTTTAGGAAGATTTTTGGCAAATAGCTAAAAGACTCAGAAAGATTATGTAAAATAAAACTCTGTATTAAAAGATCCAAAAAACATTAATGTGAGAATTTTTCAATAATAATACCATTATTAATATATTAATACTTAGATAGATACTTCTGGATGATTCATATATTGAACTTTTCTAGTGATATACACAATGTACTAGAAAGCATAAAACTATTTCCACAAATTAAGAATTTACTGGACCACTGTCCAACCATTGGTCAGGCTCTTAGTAAATTACACTAATTAATCATAAATATCATCATCTTTCCATCCACATTTCATAAAATATATATGAATACTATTTATATAAAATACCCATGTGCTTAAATGACAACAAAAATACTGTATTTAAAGGAAGGAAATCCAAGCAGCTATAACGGATTGGAAGGGCAGAGGGGTGAAAACATAAGGAACTTGCTGTAATAAATATGGATAGTGTCAGGTGGCTACTAGACTTATTGGAGTGACCACTTTGTAAGGTATATAAAAGCCTAATCAGTGCATTATACACCTGAAACTAATATAATATAGTATGTCAGCTATAACTGAAATAGAAGAAGTTTGTGGACTCACCTCCTAGAGCCCTGAAAGATGGAAATCATTAATCATATTGAAAACTGGATGACTTATGGGCTAAAACATGGGGTTTTCGTAACAACCTAAATATGAAATAGTTATATAATGCCACCAATTTGTGAAACTACAAAATTGAAGATCCCATTGTCCTCAAGGAAACCAGAATCAGGTCTCTACTGGACAGACTCAGAAAGGCTCTAGAATGGGAAGGCCAGGCAGAGCAGAAGTCAGGTGTGGGAGCTGGAAGACGTAATAAAACATTGCATGCCAAAGAGACAAACTTCCAATTTATTTCCTTTATTCAACTTCAAATGTACTGATATCCATATAAATGTTGCTTCAATAGATGGAGAAGGCCTAAACATTTAGAGGCCCCAGTGAAAGGCTCTGACAGGTTAATGCCTCCTTATGAAAAGAGGGACGATCATAGATGATGAGAGCACCATCAAGCACAATGGTTACAAACTCTTGGCCATGCCCTACTCTTCAATATAAATGCAAAGCTGAGGATCACCACTATGAACTCTTGCACTGTAAAATAGGAAACCAAAGGCAAGAGCAAAATCAGGAAAGAACGACAGAAATGGAAATGAGAATGGAAAAAGAGGAGTGGAAACATATTCTAATATCCTCTATCAATGAGAGATGACAATAATTGACAGCATGAACCTGTGATGAGAGGATAATAGAAATGTATAGAATAGTCTTTCCTGAACAAAGGTGCTTGAGAAAGGGAACAGAAGATCTGATATGGAAATGTCACTGGGGAGCTCAGAGATCCCTGGGCTTATGCCTAACATAAAAACAACATAATATTTTTAAATGGCTTTCACCTGAGATGGCTGATAGGAAAGCTGTACCTGCAGGGATTAGTCTCTTCTGAAGAGGATTTATTTCTGAAAAAAAGTCTACAAAATAACTTACAAATTATAACTCTCCAACACTGCACTAATTTGTAGGAACAAAATATAATTTACCACATGCAAGTACAATTAAGCAAAGTAATTGTGAAAGAAATAAAGTAAAAGAATTAACGTATTTGCATTTTACACTCATAGTTTATATATCTTATTTAGGGTTGCCCAACAGCTTGTCATGCAGGACAGAATTTTTTTTCCTTGTATTGTTTGAATTTAAATTTTTCTCTAAGACATACTTGTCTTGAGTTCAAGATTGCAACCAGTATTTGCAAGAGTGTATATGACAGCACTTCCCAGTTTCAGCAAATCAATAGTTGTTAACTCAATAGTCTCCAGCATGTCCTACCATTGCCTGATAGTATCATCAGCATTTACCCCAGGGACCCAACAGGTATTGCCTAGTGATTAAAAATTAATGGGAGAGGGGAAGCTTATAAGTTTTAGCAACTTTTAAATACTTTTGTAATGAATTCAGAACATGAAGGTTTGTAATTCATAGCAATGTTTTTCAATAAGTTACTGTGACACATAATAATTTTTTACCTTGAGTTGCTTCATATGTCATTTAATCTGCATTTACTTCAGTTGAAATCAAATACTACCTACCACACATCCACGCTTCTAGACATAATAAATTTCACAGCCTCTTAGACGTTTGCTTATTTTTCTAGAAAGTGTAAAAGTTTAGTACTACTGTACTAACTTGAATACTCACAAATGCTTTACTAAGAACAGATCTGCTGGGAAAGATTTTGTGTGAGTGTGTGTGTGTGCGCGCGCTTAAGTGTCTGAAACAAAGGACATCTTTCCATTGGTATTATCTAAGCTGCTGGTAACGTTTTGCCATCATAGCAATATGTTCGACACCCCTTTTGAGGAGATATATGGCTAAAGTCTGTTGTAGCTGCCTCTGGGTACACTGTATAGCATATATGCAAAATTAATTTTAACTAATGGCAATGACTGGTTGTACAAAACACTTAGAATATTTCCTTATTTGAAGTGTTGAATAAAAGCAAAAACAATATGATGAAACCAAAATCCATTAAGTAAATCTATCCTGCTTTAAGGGCATACTTCTCAGGACTAGTAAGTTAAAATGCCAGCAAATATAAAAAAATGATAATTATCTGACTTGAAAAATGCAGGATGATCATCAGATATCTTAGTCTTGTATACATTTTTTATTTCACATGTGCCATTTGTTTTTGAAAAATGAAGCAAATAAGTAAACTTGGTTTAAAGTATAACAGAGATTTTATTTCATCAAAATTATTTTGATTAAGTATCATGTCTTTTTAATTACTATATTTGCTGAAGTCAACCAATGCTTTTAAAGTATGACAATTTATCTCTTCCCATTCTTCTAATGCACTCTACATTTGAGAACTGAAAGCTCCTTCATACTAAAGCCTAATTGGCTGATAATGGCTTTTATTCTCAGAGGAGTGTAGGATCCATACAAATATCAATCCTTAGATTAGTAAATAGAAGACTGTGGGTGGAATTTCAAGCATTAGATATTTATCACAATTTGCTTTATATTATTCATTTTTAATTAAGGGGTGTTTATTTTCTAGTAATCACAAGCAATCTATAAAAATAATTTATACTTTATTTTGACTCATAAAAATATGGGTATAAACATTTTTTTTTATTTTTTTCTCTTAATGAGTAGTTCATCCAAAGTTAAAAAGTGGTTTTCAACACAAAAGTAGTTATTTGCTCTTAAATAGTCAATGTTATATTTTTTACCAGTAAATTAAATTTACTGGGGTGACTTTAATAAGTTAATAAGATCATATAGGTTTCAAGCATACATTTCTATAATATGTATATTGCATAAAGGGTAAAGGGGACCAAACATATGGTGATAGAAGATGATTTGACTTTGGGTGGTCAGCAGTATTATGTTTTTAAATTGGGTTAATAAGCATCAGCCTTACATTTTTAGCTATGCAAATTTATTTTCATGTTACTTTTTAGATTGGTGTATATTTAGCTTTGTGTTCATTTAAATTGTCTATTAATGCTAATAGGGATTATTTCAAATTGCACAGGGGTTAATTTTTGATAATAGGTTATCAGTTTCAGTAATAGAAACCCCGCCTTCCTTCCAACAAGGTACTGGGGAATGGAGGAGTAAAAAAAAACTTGGATGAATAGATAAAGAACTGTGATCACCCTTCTGTAGGCCAAAAACTAATATATAGGCTGAGAAACAATGTCATAGGGTCTTTGCCTAACTTTCTATTTGGGTGTCCAAAGAGAATTCAATCAGGAAAATATTCAGACACGTAATAAAGTTAGACCAAAAAAGGAGTAAGATAAAGAAGGAATTGAAAATTACTTTATGTTCCTAGAGGAAGCTGAGAAACTAGTTGAATGTTGGCAGGCAATCTTGGTAAAAGGAGTTAGTCTACCAGTAACGCTGTGTTGGAAATCTGTATGTTAGACTTCCCATTTTTGCCTGAGACAAGGAGAATGGAGACAATTTTATCATTGACAGACTTTAGATACCAACACATCTACACTGAGTGGCCAGATTATTATAATCTCTGAACACATAATAATCTGGCCACTCGTGTGTGTGTGTGTGTGTGTGTGTGTGTGTATGTGTGTGTGTATGTGTGTGTGTGTGTGTGTGTGTGTGTGTGTGTGTGTGTATTAGAGGCCAGCCTGGCCAGGGAGAGGGGACATGGGCGGTTGGCCGGCTTGCCTGCTGGTCGAACTCCTGGTCGAGGGGAAAATTTGCATATTAGCCTTTTATTATATAGGATATACACTGAGTGGCCAGATTATTATGCATTCAGAGAGCATAAGAATCTGGCCACTCAGTGTATAAACTAGACAGATATAGAGAGTCCTGCTGCAGAAACCAGAAGAGAATATCAGAGGCCGACTCAAAGCCTATCTCCTCTGCTGCCATTAGAATTGCCTCAACTGTCTCATCTCCTGTGAACATCTGGAAGAGAAAGAGGGGAGTGGAGACTAATGCAAACATGACTATTTAAAATTAAAAGATAAAGTATCCTCTAAAGAGAACATTTAATCAAATTATTAAATTGGTCCAAATTTAACAGAATTGCCAAAAATCCACCCCTCTGCTCTGTCCCTGAGGTTTCATGAGGCAGATCTTATTACCTATTAGAAATTTTTACATATCTGAATATAATATTTAAATCTTGCTACAGTATAAAATTTCCTACAGAAGAAAGACAAGCCATTTTAATTTGCGTAATAAAAACAGTAACCAGGTGTTCATTTAATAAATAATATTTGCTCACATACATCTTGCTGATTTGTATATAACATTTCCAATTGTCCTTATTACAAAGTAATATGACTAGTAATTTCTAATTATCTACTTATTTCTTTATTTATTATCTAAAATTATCTTTTAAAGATTAGAAATGTGTCTCAGTTATAAAAGCAGCATAAAAACAGCTCATAGGGGTGATAGGAGTGCTATGCATTTTGTAAGGTTTCAAATTTAGAATTTTGAAATTTAGTTTAAAATTCCAAACATCTATTGATAGATGAATGCATAAGCAAAGTAGTATATGGATAAAATAGAATATTATTAAACATTAAAAAGAAAGGACATTCTGATACAGGCTACAATATGAATGAACCCTGAATACTTATGCCCAGTGAAGTAGCTATTCATAAAAGGACAAATACTGTATGTGAGGTGCCTAAAGTAGCAAATTCTTAAAGACAGAAAGTATAATGGTGATTGCCAGGAACTGAAGGCAGGGGGTTATGAGAGTTTATATTTTCATGAGTACAGTTTCAATTTGGGAAGATGAAAACAGTTCTAGAGATAGGTAGAATTGAGGATGCACAACTGTGTGAATATTCTTAGTATCACTGAATGGTACAGTTAAATATGGTTCAATTGTAAATTATAGGTCACATATATTTTACCTGGAGAAAAAAGTGTCACAAAACATACAGATTCTAAAAAGCATCTTGAGATTGACGTTTCACTCCACTCCATCTTGGATAATTAACAGCAGACCTTGACCTGCATCCGAGTTCAGGAGAGGTACTTAACTCCAGCCTCTTTGGTTACAAAGTTAATTTGTGTAAGAAAATTCTTCCCTGAATTAGTTCCACCACAAGAAAAGAGTTAACCTATTTCAGTAATTTGAGAAAGTGCAGGAATTTCAACTTGAGCAAAAGTTACAGAATTAAAAATCCCTTAAAGTACTTTAGCCTTTCTTTTTATTTTGCCCTTGGCTATACAGTGTAATCAGACATCCTGCTTTTAGAGAAAGAGTTATTTGCATATTTTAGAAAGGATCCTTTACAGGTAAAATCCCAGAAATAGGCATTAGGTCTAAATTATTTGCTAAAAGGCAAAAAGAGAATGTGATTCTATTAAGCAATTGGGAAATGCTCCAGTGGCCCCATTATTATTTTTAAAAGTGCTAAGTCCACTCTGACAAATGACCAGAGGGACATATGAGAAGTAGGACTCAATCTGTGCAGGATAATCTGAAGACTTCATGAATAGTCATATTTTAAGGTCTTATTTCACTTGCAGTCATTAAAACTTGACAGGATTTTTATCAGCCTGTCCAGTGTGTGTGTGTGTGTGTGCATGTGTGTGTGTGTGTGTGTGCACGTGTGCATGAGTATGAGTGCGTGATGAGAAGGAGAGAAATAAAAGGAAGCTAGCTCTATGAGGGGGGAAAATAAAAAGTACTTGAATAACAGCAATTGCCTAAAATACAACCTTGACCAATTCTCTGTACAGATTTTAAGCAACTAGACTTGAGTGCAGAAAAGATGAATATATATCATTCATGTTAATTGAAAAATAGATATTATGATGTTGTTGTTTTTTTCTCTTCCTTTAATTTAAATGTTCCCTCTAGAAATATAAGCAAATACTTTCTGTGCCTTGGAACTTGGGACCTTTCCATTCTGCTAAGTTACAGAGTACATGGCTAAAATGAGAAACCACAAACGCACTGTGTACATATACCCTCCAGATTGTCCTCAAGTTTATTATACTTAAAGCAGAAATAATTGCTGCAGAGATTCACCTATCCCTTTTTGTATAGCACAACGGTTCCTATTTAGTGATCAAGATTGTAGTGCCCCTTTATAAAGAGCTATCACTATTTTTTTAAAGAACAGATATTTGATGATCTGCCAAAAGCATCTTTTGAGTCTTAAAGACATTCATACTGTGAAAAATATTCATATAACAAAAGGTGTATGGACAAGTGGATAAGTAATTGGTTACATGCCTGGGACTGCCCACAGGGTTTTGTTTTGTATAAAAAGCAAAATATCTCACTCTGTTCTCCTGAATAAAATACTAGTAGTGACACTTGCAAAATGTAGTTTGCTTTTTTTGAATACTTTGCATGGAGAGAGGCCATAAAGATACCAAGTTAAAGAAAGAAAAGAAAGGAAGGAAGGGAGGACAATTAAAAACCATACAAAACAAACAAACAAATTCAAAATTTTAGCAAAAACAAAAGGCAAAAAATTCTATTAATATATATATAAACTTTGTGTAACTTATTCCATTGAATTCTCTTTTCCTTTTCTCAAACATATCAGGGGTATAGTGACACCGGTGTGATGTGTTCAGATGACCATAGCAGTTTGCATAAATGCTTATATGTTTCCCAGTTAGTCTGCACAAAATTTTCCAGAGCAGGAGCAGACTGTGAAATGCATTTTGAGTAAGGTGACCAGATTTTAACATTGGTAAAGCGGGACACCATTGACGGGGGGAGGGGGGGTGTCTTTTTTTAAAAATATATTTTATTGATTTTTTACAGAGAGAAAGAGAGAGGGATAGAGAGTTAGAAACATCGATGAGAGAGAAACATCGATCAGCTGCCTCTTGCACACCCCCTACTGGGGATGAGCCTGCAACCAAGGTACATGCCCTTGACCAGAATCGAACCTGGGACCCTTGAGTCCGCAGGCCGACACTCTATCCACTGAGCCAAACCGGATTCGGCCCGGGGGGGGGGGGGGGGGGGGGGAATCTTGATTAAAAATTTGGTCTATATTGTAATCGCTTTTGTTTTTTTTAATAAAAGGAAATTCACTTCTTAGATCATTGTTGAATTTGCATCCTCTTTTCTTACTCATTATATTAAAAAATCTAAAAAAAAATTAAAATTATATTATAAATTATTATATACATATTGCTTAAAAACACAGTAAGTAGATACATAATTACATGAACATATTTTAGTGTTAGTTTATAAATTAAATTAATTTGATTGTTATAAAGTAACTATATTTTAAAAATATTTTAATCCTATATTTCTTTCTAAATAATAACAATACTAACTTGTATTATTTTTCCTCTGAATTTACCATAACGTAAGTCATAAGTGTCACTTTCAAGGCCGGCGCTAGACTTTTTGCTGCCACTATAAAATATAAATAATACGAGTACTGTCTGCTAAATTCCAGAAAATTTATGTATTTATGAAATAAATAAATAAATTACCTACCTAAATTATCTGAATAGCTGATTTGCAATGACATCACTTGTTTAACTAGCTTACTAGCATGCAGTACGATGTGTATCGTCTGAGAGACAGTTACAAAATGTTTTCGTCGTTGCCAATCCCAAAAAATGCCATTGTTCATTAAGTCCAAACAATGGTGGTCGAATTCTAACAACTGATCAACAATGCGAACTTTGATAAGCAGTTCTCGGTAATCAGTTCTAAACAATTATTTGTTATTATTAAAGTTTAACATTATAAAATTAACAAAAATAATATAAAACTCATATCCTGGCTAAATAGCCACATGGCCGCCGAAAACCGTATATTCCCTTCCCGTTCTCCCTCCGTTCCCTAGCTTGTCGTGCATTCTTTCCAAAAATCGGGACTTTTTTAAAATGCCGCGGGATGCGGGACAAATTGTTAAAAAGTGAGACGTCTGGTCACCTTAACTTTGAGTGACTCTCACTAAATCTGAGATCTTGCTGGTCACTCCATCATTAAAAATCCAGAAACACTATGCTTTTCTACTTTGGCCATTCAATTTTTAAAAAATGTATCTTAATTCTTTTGGCTCACTTTACTTTGTGCTTTTTTTTTTTTTTTTTTTACAGTGTTTTGCTGAGTGTGGCATTTTACTGTCACCATTTCCATAAACAACTCTGCAAAGTGTAAAGTCAATAGAAAGTTTGCAACCAATTTTAATGACAAAGACAGTTATTCTTAGAGATTCTCTAACCTAACGTTACTTGTTGTTTATATAGTTGGGCTGCCAAAAGTGCTCTCATTGACCATTTTTTCTAATGTTATAGTTATGAATATAAAATTATTTATTGAAATCTTATAGCACCTCACCATTAAGCTATGAGGTAGGAAGTAATATTCCAGTTTTGAAGTAAGAGAAGTGATGTTCCAATGCATAGTTGCTTGCTCAAGATAACCTAACTACTAATCTTGTTACCAAATTAAAGGGGTTTATTCGCCTGTGCGCATCGAAGCCCTATCAAATGAGAACAGTTTGCAGCCAAAAGTAAATACTTATCAATTAAAGAAATGGCACCATGCCCAGTGTCACTGATGAGCTCATCTTTACCCGACTTCACGATCATCTCTAGGACCTGGGCTACAGGGAGAAACCATTAATCATGGTGAAGTTAGGGTCCTGGCATCTATTGATTGGTCTGCGCTAGGGTAGGGGGAAGCTGATCATTGCATGTCATCCTGATGTTAGCCATGGCTTCACTCTGTCTGGTTTCACAAGAGTATAGTCAGCGGATCCTTCTACTTCTAGCTGAGGCCTAGATGTCATCTCTAGTTTGACTGAAACTCTCTGTGGTCAACAGACCTAAGATTTATTGATGCTGACCAGAATCTCATTGTCTTGAGGTCTTAATGATGAAGGGAGAGAAGGTGCAAGGGGGAAGGAGACAGATCAGTCAGGGTGCTGACTGAGGCCAGTTTGAACCAAAATGAAAGGAAGGAGAAATGGTCCTATTAAAGAGATGAAGTTTCTGCATAGTTCTAATATAAAAAAAAAATCAAAGAAAGATTTATTTGATTCCAAAGCCTATCAACTTCTCATAAGGCTTGAATAAAAAATATTCCTATATATTACAACATATTCCACACCCCAACTTTTTACACTAAGACCAGCAGACTCAGGTCCATGAGCAGTCAAGAGTGTAGAAAGAGTAAAAATGATCTTTACCATTTTAAATAGTAAATGTCATTGAAGTTTTTTCTTATAAAATATGCAAAAACAAACAAAAGAAACAACACTCTTGCCCCTTACATGAAAAATATACTACCTGACTCTTTAAAAAGCTATATTTTTCCCTCATCTAACATCTGTTTTTATGGGATTGACTTCAAATCAATCAACCTTTGGATAATGGAAATCAAGTCCTATGCAAAATTAATCTAATCTTCAAATACATGCTGAGTATCTATCCACTATGTACCTTACAGTCAGCTAATGCCTTCTTTACAGAGATGGGAAGCCTAGAAGAGGGGGAGTATTCAGGAGAAATAATTAATGAAAATATCTTGTATTAAATGTGTTAAGATGGGTTGCTTGTAAAACTTCTGAGTAGAGATATCAAGGAGCAATGGCATGTACAATACTGAAGCTGAGAGAAGCCTGAGACAGAGATTAAAATGTGAAGGTGAAGATCATTGGAAGGGTAATAGAGGTCCAGGGAATGAATAAAAGCTGTTACAGAGGAGATACAGGGGGGAAAACTGGATGCCTAAGACTGAATCCTGAAAGTCTCTTGTGTTTATGATAAGAGTAGAAAAAGTCAGTCAATGTGAGGTAAGAGAATGAAGGAGATGATTATATATAAATTAATATACTAGATGCAATCTTTGTTCATTTTCTTATATTTTTAAATTTTTATTTATTAATTTTTTAGAGAAAGAGGGGGGAGATACATGTGAAAGAGAGAGAGAGAAACATCAATTTGTTGTTCCACTTATTTTTTTAATATATTTTCTATTGATTTCTTACAGAGAGGAAGGGAGAGAGATAGAGAGTTAGAAACATTGATGAGAGAGAAACATCAATCAGCTGCCTCCTGCACACCCCCCACCGGGGATGTGCCCACAACCAAGGTACATGCCCTTGACCGGAATCGAACCTGGGACCCCTCAGTCCGCAGGCCAACGCTCTATCCACTGAGCCAAACCGGTTTCAGCTGTTCCACTTATTTATACATTCATTGGTTGATTCTTGTACATGCTTATGGGAACCATGCCAGAGACGCCTAGTAGTCAAGGCCAATTAAAGCACAGAGGCCTTGTTGTCAATACACCGACTGTCGAAGGCCACTCTGTGCCTAGGCTGAGGTACCATACACAAGTGATCAACAAGTGATCAACATTGTGCAAGACCACAGTGATCTCACTGCATGCTCTGCCCCTCTGTAACCCAAATGATTGATGTCTCTGTTGTCAACTAGTCTTCTTTGTCTCTGGAGTAATATACATATTATTGACCAGCCAAAGAGAGACGGAGAAGAGCTCAGAGAGAGCTGAAAGCTGGTACTGCTATAAGGCTAAGAGTTCATAGAGAGCTCAGAGATAGCTACCATGTTAACCAGCCAGTGTGCTGGGCAGGGGAGACAGGAGAAGCTGCTGAGCAAGAGAGCTTAGGTACCACTACGATGTAAGGTGTGAGGCGGTGAGTCTAGCGGGCAGCATGCGGCTACTCAGATAATATCTGTGGGTACAGAGACTGCTCCTACTGTGTAGGAAAGATATGTATTTACCAGCCCGTGGACGGCTGCCTACCAGTATATGGGATTGTTGTGAAGGACATCTTGCCTGATGGCTATGTGACCACTGGTTTCTGTAATAAAGACAAATTCTTATACACCCACAACTTCTCATGGTTTCTGCATCTAAGACCCAATACCTGTAACTGGTGAGCAGAGAATAAAGGAGGAACTTGGACTAAGTTCCCAACAGTTAGTACAGTGGGCAGGCCTTGTCAGAAAGAATTTAGAGGAATACATGGACTCAGAAAAACTCAGAGCAGCTGGACTGAGCAGTGCTCCTGCTGTGCCCTGACAGTGCCCTAACCCAGTATTGAACCTGAACTTTGGTGTATTGGGAAGATGTTTTAACCAACTGATCTACCCAGCCAGGGCACTTTGCTCATGTTCTTAATAAGTCTAAATAAAGAGGTTGAGCTTGATATTTAATTTTGACATTATAATGTTAATTTATGATTTCAAAATAAAATGTTTCCAATATTTTAGTAATATCCTCACATGTTCATAATATGGAAATCTTTCAGCAGAATAAAATTATATAGAAGTTGGAAAGTGACTTTGATGTAAACATTTTCAGTAATCACTATTATCACATGAGGGTAAATATGACTACACGGGTAAATATGTGGCAGCTATTATTTAAATACTAGAGGCCCGGTGCACGAATTCATGTACCAGTGGGGTCTCTCAGCCTGGCCTGCAAGATCGGGCTGAAACTGCCCTCCAACATCCCCCGAGGGGTTCTAAATTGAGAGAGGGCACAGGCCAGGCCAAGGGACCCTACCAGTGCACAATCGAAGCCAGGGAGGGACACAGGAGGTGGGCCAGCCAGGGAGGGACACAGGAGGGCTCCAGGGTGTGTGCAGCCCGTCTTGCTCAGTCCTGATAGGCCAGACCCCAGCAGCAAGCTAACCTACTGGTCGAGTGTCTGCCCCCTGGTGATCAGTGCACATCATATCGACTGATCAACCAGTTGACTGTCTGACCCCTGGTGGTCAGTGCATGTCATAGTGAGTGGTTGAGTGGCCTTAGAATATAATTAGCATATTACGTTTTGATTGGTTGAAAGGACGACTGGACAACTGGACACCTAGCATATTAGCCTTTTATTATATAGGATATTGCAGTAAATCTGCTTTATATAATGAGTTAATTGCTAGTAAAAGCTACTGTACTTCATAATTACCACAGTTTCAAAAGAATTACTACATAATAGCCTGGAAATTTCATATTACAGGTAGCATTAGACATTACATAACATCATTGTTCCTAGGACACAAGGTGGCATTTCCCCCAACCTCTGCCCTTCTTAGACATTCAACCTTCTTAGACATTCAATACAGTTAGTGGGATAAATAAAAACACCTGTCTGGAACATGTTATTCATTTGTGTTTCAGCAGCTTCTTTTGTGGCTTGAAATTTTGTTTAACAAAAGCAAGTGGAGAGATAGGTGTGTAGAGAACCAAAAATTACAAAGTGAAAAGCAGCTGAAAAGAGAGAAACAGTAAATATTTTAATGAACAGCAAAAATAGGAAAGAAAACAATAGGAAGAGTTAGTAATTTTTTAAATGTTGTTAAGATATTTTATTTTTTTAAAAAATGGTTTATCAAATAATTATTTAAAAATTATGTCATAGAAATTTCAAAATCAGGTTTACTCCAAAGTTTTGCATTTGTTTCTTTTATTAGAGTTAATGAATTAATATCTTTTTTTAAGCCTAAAACTAATTGCAAATAATAATTATGTAATCTTACTTGAGCCTGGATAAGACCACCATAAAACTACTATAGAGATCATTTTAAGAGAATAATTAAATATTCTACCATGTTAAAGTTACTGCATTCATCTATTCTATTTATAAATCTTTCTCCTTGTTAAATTATTACTCTTATGACAATATTTATACCATATCTTTATAGATTAATTAGAGAGAGTAACTGATAGACCCCTTTAGTTCATTAATATGGTCATAGAATGATGCTTTCTTGTTTAAACTTGATTTTTATATACTTTTACAGTATTTTTATAAAGCTGCATACTAATGGAGATTTAAATTAAAACCTTTCTATGTTGTTCATTATATTTCATAAATGAGTGAGATCAAGTGATATTTATCTTTCTCTCACTGGCTTATTTCACTTAGCATAATGCTCTCCAGTTCCATCCATGCTGTTGCAAATGGTAAGAACTCCTTTTTTATCGCAGGGTAGTATTCCATTGTGTAGATCTACCACAGTTTTTTAATCCACTCATCTGCTGATGGGCACTTAGGTTGTTTCCAAATCTTAGCTATTGTAAATTGTGCTGCTATGAACATAGGGGTGCATATATCCTTTCTGATTGGTGTTTCTAGTTTCTTGGGATATATTCCCAGAAGTGGGATTACTGGGTCAAATAGGAGTTCCATTGTTAGTTTTTTGAGGAAACTTCATACTGTTCTCCACAGTGGCTGCACTAGAGGGGGATGGAGGGTGATGGGGGAATAAGGACACATATGTAACACCTTAAACAATAAATTTTAAAAAGTAAACAAAAAACAAAATTAAAACAAAAACAAAAACAAAAAACACATTTTTATGGTATTTGATTTCTATAAATTAAAAAAAAGAAAGAAAAATATCCAGCTGGTGCAGTTCAGTGGTTGAGCCTCAATCCATGCACCAAGAGTTCACTGGTTCAAATCCTGGTTAGGGCATATGTCCAATTAGGGAGTATGCAGAAGGCAACTCATCAAAGTTTCTCTCTCATCAGTGTTTCCATATCTATCTCCCTTCTCCTTCTCCCTTCCTCTCTCTCTAAAAATCAATGAAGGAAAAAAAAAGAATAAAATAACAATTGTTAAAAGCTAAATTGGTTAAATCAAAGAGAAATTGCACCAGGCAGTTGTTAGAAACAGCAAGACAGATCTTATTGGAGCTATGGCAGTAGAGAAGAGAGACTTCAGTGTAGCTCACCTTTGAATACAGTCAGGACAGTGGGGATTTGTATATAATGGGCAAAATGAAGGAGGGGTACTGGGTACACAATTACTAAGATGAACTTCATAAAATACAAGGGGTGAGGGTGATAAGGTATTTAATGAGATATCATTGGTGCTGGTAGTGGGGTTCACCCTAAATCTTTTTAGCTGAATGCTTGATAAAACAGGTCTGAGAGTCCAAAGAAAAGATCCAGTTCATAAAAGAGTTCAAAGGAGCCTAAAATGTATTGAGAGAGTTCTTATCAGTGGGAAAAATTCTTTATGTATAATAGGAACAGTATAATAAAAAGAGAGCCATATATTTAAAGATTTATTTTTGCTCATAGTCTTTAAAAGAGTTTGCATTTTTTTCCATTATAAAATGAAGACAATGTAGCAAAAATGAGATTTATCAATAATATGTTAACATAATGCAACATATAATCTTTCATATATCTTCCACTTAATGTTTAATATATAAAGTTCAAGGTAAGGGGCAGAAAAATCATTATTATAATTTATAGATTTTATTTTTTATTTTATTTTTTAACTTTTTTATTGTTTCAAGTATTACATGTCTCCTTTTTTTACTGATTGAAGCCCCCCGCCACTCCCACCCCCTAGGGAAAGCCCCCATCACCCCAGTATCTGTTTCCATTGGTCATGCTAAAATGCATGCATACAAGTCCTTTGGTTGATCTCTAATCCCCCCGCCCCTCCGCTGCCTTTTCTTTGAGGTTGGATGGTCTATTCAGTGCTACCTTGTCTCTGGATCTATTTTTGTTCATCAGTTTATGTTGATCATTATATCCTACATATAAGTGAGAGCATGTGATATTTATCTTTCTCTAACTGGCTTATTTTGCTTAGTATAATGCTCTCCATTTCCATCCATGCTGTTGCAAATGGGAAGAACTCCTTCTTTTTTACCACAGCATAATATTCCATTGTGTAGATGTACCACAGTTTTTTAATCCACTCATCTGCTGATGGACACTTAGGCTGTTTACAAATCTTAGCTATGGTGAATTGTGCTGCTATGAACATAGGGGTGCATGTATTCTTTCTGATTGGTGTTTCTAGTTTTTTGGGATATATTCCTAGAAGTGGGATCACTGGGTCAAATGGGAGTTCCATTTTTAGTTTTTTGAGGAAACTCCATACTGTTCTCCACAGTGGCTGAACCAGTCTGCATTCCCATCAGCAGTGCAAAAGAGTTCCTTTTTTCTCTGCATCCTTGCCAATACTTGTCATTTGTTGATTTGTTGATGATAGACATTCTGACGTGTGTCGGATGATACCGCATTATTGTTTTGATTTGCATCTCTCATATAATTAGTGACTTTGAGCATGTTTTTGTATGTCTCTTAGCCTTCCTTCTGTCCTCCTTGGAAAAGTGTCTATTTAGGTACATTGCCCATTTTTTGATTGGATTGTTTATCTTCCTTTTGTTAAATTGTATGAGTTCTCTGTAGATGTTGGAGATTAAACCCTTATCAGTGATGACATTGGCAAATATGTCTCCCATGCAGTGGGCTTTCTTGTTGTTTTGTTGATGGTTTCTTTTGCTGTGCAAAAGCTTTTTATTTTGATGTAGTCCAATTTGTTTATTTTCTCTTTAGTTTCCATTGCCCTGAGAGCAGTATCAGTGAAGAAGTTCCTTCAGCATATGTGTGAGATTTTTCTGCCTGTAGATTCCTCTAGTATTTTTATGGTTTTCCATCTTATGTTTAAGTCCTGTATCCATTTTGAGTTCATTTTTGTGTATGGTGTAAGTTGGTCTACTTTCATTTTTTTGCATGTATCTGTCCAATTTTCCCAACACCATTTATTGAAGAGACTATCTCAGGGGTCCTCAAACATTTTAAACAGGGGGCCAGTTCACTGTCCCTCAGACCGTTGGAGGGCCAGACTATAGTTTAAAAAAAAACTATGAACAAATTTCTATGCACACTGCACATATCGTATTTTGAAGTAAAAAAAACAAACGGCAAAAATATCTGCATGTGGCCCGCGGGCCGTAGTTTGAGGACACCTGGACTATCTTGACTCCATTTTATGTTCATGCCTCCTTTGTTAAATATTAATTGGGCATAGTAGTTTGGGTCGATTTCTGGGTTCTCTATTCTATTCCATTGATCTATATGTCTATTCTTGTGCCAGTACCAGGCTGTTTTAAGAACAGTGGTTTTGTAATATAGCTTGATATCTGGTATTGAGATCCCACCTACTTTGTTCTTCTTTCTCAGGATTGCTGCAGCTATTCGGGGTCTTTTTTTATTCCAGATGAATTTTTGGAAAGTTTGTTGTAGGTCTGTGAAATATGTCATTGTTATTTTAATGGGTATTGCATTGAATCTGTAGATTGCTTTGGGTAGTATGAACATTTTGATGATGTTGATTCTACCAATCCATGAACATGGTATGTTCTTCCATCTATTTATGTCTTCCTCTATCTCTTTTTTCAGTGTCCTGTAGTTTTTTCGCATATAGGTCTTTTACCTCCTTAGTTAAGTTTATTCCTAGATATCTTAATTTTTTTGGTGCGATGGTAAATGGGATTGCTTTTTTAGTCTCTCTTTCTATAAGTTCACTATTGGTGTAAAGAAATGTCATAGATTTCTTGGCATTAATTTTGTATCCTGCTACATTGCCAAATTTATTTATTAAGTCTAATCATTTTTTATCGAGTCTTTACGGTTTTCTATGTACAATATCATGTCATCTGCAAATAAGGACAGTTTTACTTCTTCTTTTCCAATTTGGATGCCTTTTATTTCTTCTTCTTGTCTGATCACAATGGGTAGTACTTCCAGTACTATGTTGAACAGGAGTGGTGAGAGTGGGCATCCCTGACTCGTTCCTGTTCTTAGGGCAAATGGTTTTAGTTTTGTCCATTTAGTATGATGTTGGCTGTGGGTTTATCATATATGACTTTTATTATGTTGAGGTATGATCCTTCTGTTCCCACCTTGCTGAGTGTTTCAATCAAGAAGGGGTTTTGGATTTTGTCAAATGCTTTTTCTGCATCAGTTGATATGATTATGTGATTTTTATCTCTCAGTTTGTTTATGTGATGTATCACGTTTATTGATTTGGGGATATTGTACCATCCTTGCATTCCCGGGATAAATCCTACTTGGTCATGGTGTATGATCTTTCTGATGTATTGCTGGATCCGGTTTGCTAGAATTTTGTTGAGGATTTTGGCATCTATGTTCATGAGGGGTATTGGCCTATAATTCTCTTTCATTGTGTTGTCTTTATTTGGTTTTAGTGTTAGGGTGATGCTGGCTTCATAGAATGAAGATTTCTCAGTAGCAAGATGACTGCACCTACTTTCAATTTTAATTTATGACACAGCATTCCCAAAGGAGTAATACTATTAAGGAATTCAATGGGAAAATTTTCCTTTTAGGCATCATCCATTGAATAAAATAGAATCATCACTCAAATAGGAGTGAAAAATCTCCATTGAGTAAATCCAAAATTTCTTCATTTAATTTATGAACATGACCATTTCTAGGACAAAGAATCACCTGTTTAGATATATTTTTAATCTTATTTATAGATATAGTATTTCCAAAGGTAGCTTCAATTATAGATCCGTATTTCACAGGGGATTTTAATAATATCATTCCTAAATGGAAACTGCTATCAAGTTTTCCATCTCCAAGTTTTATTAACCATTCCCTATAAGCAGAATAATCTGATCTCATATTTGTTTTAAGAGACAATTTTCTAAAACATCCCCAAACACTCACATACTTTAAACTCGTTTGTACTATGGCCGATCGCATAGCATGTGAGACATTGTCAAAAATCCCCTCGGAGAAGGAGAACTTTCCCACCAAATGTAACATACAAATTCATCATTTCTCTTAGTAATCTGTCTATGGTGTTTATAGCATGACTGGATGCCATGGTGCATTCATCAGTAATGAAAAGTTGGACTTAAGGGTTTTAGAAACTTCACTCTTTATATTGAGGCTAGAAATTGAAGTTTCATTTAATGGAATTGGTAATTTATGTTGGGAATTAAAGGTTCTTCCACCAAGAAGTAAATTTTCAGCAATTTCTGAAGACTCTGTGGGTAAAACAGTATCACCACGATTTCTAATATAATGTATCAAAACTTTATAAACATATGTTTTCCCACTACCTCCTGGACCATCCAAGAAAAAGAATTTGGGGTGTACAGTTTGATCTTCGGTGGGGGGAGTTATAGTCTGAAAGCCTGTCAACTGTTCATCATTCAGACCATCAAACCTCAGAGGGAAGGTAGGGGAAGGTGGTGCTAATGGGGAGAGATCAACCAAAGGACTTGTATGCATGCATATAAGCATAACCAATGGACACAGACACCAGGGGGATGAGGGAATGAGTGGTGGGAGGGAGGGTAGGCTATGGAGGGATAAGGACACATATGTAATACCTTAATCAATAAAGAAAAAAAAGATTAATTAAAAAAAACTCTGCCTTTTATTGTACATTTGATTCATCACATATATTTGTATCCTATCTAATAAAAAAGTAACATGCAAATTAACCATCACTCCACTATACCACAAGCCACACCCACCAGCCAATCTGGAGCGAGTATGCAAATTAGCCCAACCAAGATGGCTACGGCCACAGAGTGAGCAGGAGGCTTGGGTTTCCCTGGCAATGGAGGAAGCCAAACTTTCCGCACACCCTGACTGGCCCAGGCCTCCACTAAAGGCTACAAAGTTTCAATTATAGATGATAAATAAATCCCAGCAAAAATGGTTCTGGCCACAGAGCAAGCAGGAGGCTTGGCTCTACTCAAGGCTACAAAGTTTCATTTATAGAAGATAAATAAATCCCAGATACCAGGGCCTCCACTTGGTTTGCCAGGGATATGGCTGACCTGCAAAACACCACAGGCCCCTCTCCCAGGCCGTCCCACGCCCCAAGGGAACCCCCACCCTGATCCAGGACACCCTTCAGGGCAAACCAGCTGGCCCCACCCATGCATCAGGCCTCTATCCTATCTAATAAAAGAGTAATATAAAAATTGACCATCACTCCAACACACAAGATGGCTGCCCCATGTAGTCAAAGATGGCCACCCCCATGTGTACACAAGATGGCCACCACAAAATAGCCAGCAAGGGAGGGCAGTTGAGAGGGATGAGGTCTGCAGAGGAGGGCAGTTAGGTGTGACCAGGCCAGCAGAGGTGGGAAGTTGAGGGCAACCGGGCCTGCAGGGATGGGCAATTAGGGGCAAACAGGCTGGCAGGGGAGCAGTTAGGCATCAATCAGGCTGGCAAGGAAGTGGTTAGGGGGTGATCAGGCTGGCATGCAGAAGCGGTTAAGGGCAATCAGGAAGGCAGGCAGGTGAGCAGTTGGGAGCCATCAGTCCTGGATTGTGAGATCAGGCCTAAGCGGGCCTACTGGGATCAGGCCTAAACGGGCAGTTGAACATCCTTCAAGGAGTCCCAAATTGGAGAGGGTACAGCCTGGGCTGAGGGACACACACCTCTGTGCACGAATTTCATGCACCGGGCCTCTAGTTTATTAATAAAGGAGAGTCCTGAAGTTTGAAATGTGAACATTTCATGCCATGCATTGTGAATACTTCTTGAATTTTGTTAAGGTTAAGCATTTCACAGTTCATACAGGCACCTTCTATTTGGTGTAATTTCCAACAGAAAACTTTAATAAAATGAGATTTATTCTCATCCCAGAATTTGTTTGCATCAGAAGGACATCCAAACATATATATATATGCAAAAAGTTGCCATAGTTGCTTGGGCATATTAAGGATGATTGCATCGTCAATCATATCTTTCCAGATAGTGTTGTTGATTAATAATCCTCAATGTTTAGCAGCTTCACGAAAAGTATCATATATTACACCTCCTACAGTTTGCAGATCTGCAAAACTTATCGCATCTTTTACATGCAGAAGCAAAAGTCTAAGGTAATATCATTCTGGTTCTCTAAAGCTCACAGTGAACAGTCTACCCAATACTTTATTCCTGTCCTTTTGGTATTTTCTCCAGGAAGAATTACTGAACATACTAAAAGCCCGGTGCATGAAAACTCATGCACCATATGGGGGTCCCTCAGCCTGGCCTGCCCCCTCTCACAGTCCAGGAGCCCTCAGGGGTGGGAGGCGATCCGGCAATCAGGGGAAGGTGACTCCTCCATCACACCTCTGCTGCTGCCACTGCCAGCAGCGCAAGCCTCGGCTGGCTCTGGTTACCTGAGCCTCGGGTGGCCCTGGGCAGCTGGGAAGCCACCATCTGAGGTTTGCCTGTGCCTAGGGTCAGCCCTAGGTGGCTGGGCAGCTGACACCCGAGGCTTGCCTGCGCCTCAGCTGGCCCTGGGTGGCTGGGCAGCAGACATCCCAGGCTTGCCTGTGCCTCAGGTGTCAGCTGGGCAGCCAACATCCAAGGCTTGCCTGCGCCTTGGGCTGGCCCTGGGTGGCTGGGGGGCTGAGGGGACTAGGGGACTCCAGAAGCAGGTGTGCAGAGCGGCCGGACCCACCTGGAGGAGGCAGGCCGTGTCGTGCGCCTGCCACCCCGGCAGGGCTGAGGTGACTGGTCGCCATCTTGTGGCTGTGGGCACTGCCATCTTTGAGAGTGTGGCAGTCAATTAGCATATTTCCTCCTTATTGGCTGTGGGCACTGCCATATTTGTGAGGGCGTGATGTTCAATTAGCATATTCCCTCTTTATTAGATAGGATAATTTTGGGGAATCTCCCAATAATAATAATTAGGTGCGTTGGAATCTTTTCTATTCAATAAGAACCAAGACATCAAAGTTGAGTTATGCCTTTTAACCCTATCTATAACTTCAGCAAAATCATTGTTATGAAAATACAAATTCTGGTCATTTGGCAAATGAATAGCTAATTTTGTGATTGCATGAGACTGGTCATGCACTCGCATTGCAAAAAGTCTCCAAACAGCCTAGGAGCACTCACATACCTGGAGTCAATGAAGTCCTGTATTTTGTCATGATTGATAATATTTTTCTCAGAAATTTGAATATTTGAGCAATCATGCCCTTTATAGACATATTTAAAGAAATATTTGACACCTTTAATCGATGCGCAGATTTCAATGTTTATATGAAAGTTATAGTTTAGACACAAATACGTGTTATAAGGGACAATCTTAAAGTGTTATGGACAACTTTATTTCCAATAGACATGTTGCTACCAGATCTTCGTTTGTATTTGGGATATCCATCAATATTTCCAATGTTCGCATTTTTAAATTCTTTCGGATATCCCTCTGAACATTTTCCATTTTCCATACATGGGATATTTGAATTTTGTATTCCACATGATCCATGTACCATATTTGATTTTACTATTTGAAAAAGTCGAGGATACTGGTCTTCATCTGGAATTTCTGCCTTAACTATACAGTCAATGTCATCTTCCGTTCATAATTTGGATTCACTATCTAATATCAATAATATGTGGGCATGAGACAGTCCACCTTTCTGAAATTCAATGATATGAATTTTAGCTGTAACCTTGCCAAATAAATGGAATTTACATATATCATGTAAAAGAGAATTCAGCTTAATATTAAAAACCTTGACTACCAAGACAGGTCTGTTTTCAACTTTTTGAAAGTGTTGTAAATTATTTGTAATATCTGCCCATTTTGGGTTGGATGTCATAGTTATAAATAAATTGGGCTTGCCATACTTCATTACAATTGCCATAGCATCCTGATATCTCTGCCGCATATTTCTGGGACTACCCTCAAAAGACGATGGGAGTATTATCATTTTACCAATTGGCACATTGTCATTTTCAAATCTAGATGTGAGATAATCCATCAAACCACTATATTTTCAACTCTCAACTTAGATTGATTTGCTTTATTGGAATTTATCCAATTGGCTTCCATTTTTTAATATGAACCAAAATAAACTGTTGAGTTAATTTTCCTGCATTTAAAATAGGATTGAACGTGTCCTACACAGAAAGATGAAATCCATAATACTGCATTTGTGTGACCCATGTCCTTACATTTTGTCTGGTATTATTGTCGATTACACTGTTGTCTCTGAGTCTTAATGCAATATCGGATCCCCAGCCTTTTTCAGCATGTGGAAAAAGAATAGGATATGTCATTACATCTAATGTAGGTAACAGGATATTGATTTGTTTCATTTTAGTGGCATTTGGATTATTGGGATCTGGTTTACAATGAATGAGCAGGTCCCTTTCAAACAGAGGTTCTCCATCTTAGTTTCTGAATATGATGGCAACTTCAGTTACACAGGGATAATTATATCTACCCGGATCACTATTATGATCATATTTAATTGACATTGTTGCTTCTGTGGGAGCAATGCCTTTTGCTGTTGCTTCACATTGGGCTTCCTTTTCTACCTCATGTAGCATCTTGTATGATTTTGTTCATTTGTTTATTTCATGCATGAGGTTGTTGATATTGATTATGAGTCTTTCTGAGCAACCTTGGTTTTCTGGAACTGCAAATCTTTTATTCGTCGCTTAGGCAATATCTAAAATGTAGAGTTGGGCAAACTTCTGAGAAACACCATCCGAAGGATGGAAAGTTCCAGTATGGTGATAAACTTGGCCATGTATTCTAAAATAGTATGGCCCATATCAATGAGGGCGATATATGCACCCATTGAAGCAAAAGAAAAAGAACTATTTATGTAATGACTGTTTGCAATGAATTTTTTACTGTTTATCATTAATTTTTTAAATATGCTGTGTATTCTGAAAAAAATTATATCATTTGGACAAACTTTACCTTTGCTGCAACATCAAGTAAATTTTCCATCAGGTGGTTTTTCATCAGAGAAATTTAGTGATAGGCAAAATAGACATGTAATAGTCATTCCACCACAACTATGTTTAATAATTGCATCCTCATTTACTTCATTTTTGCTCTGAAGGCAGTTCCTACCAATAGTGGTAGCACTTTTCGATGACAGTTTTTCAGACATATTCTGTCAACCATGATGCTTTCTTTCAGCTGCAGAGGTACATTGTGCCAATAGTTGGTCTTCAGACATATTCTGTTGATGACACTGGCTTCTTTCGGCTTCAGAGGTACAATTGGGGCCAGCCGGCCAGGGAGAGACCCTGGGAGATTGGCCTGCCTGGAAGGGACCACAGGAGGGCTATAGCGCGTGACTGGTCTCATCTCCCCTATTCCTGATTGGGGCATCAGGGCCATCTTGCCCAGTCCTAATCAGGGCAATCGGGGCAGCAGTCCCAGCTCACGCCCCCAGCCTTGCAGCCCTGCAGTCCTGGCTGGCACCCTGCCTTGGCCTGGCACTGCCCCGTCACCTGCTCCACAATCCTCCCCACCACCACTGCTGCTGGTCACCACCTGCAGGGGCCAATCACCCAACCACTGCCCAGCTCCCAGGCTCTGAGGGAGCTGGGTGGTAGCCGCACCCCCTGCCACTGCTGCTGGTTGCCGCCTGCAAGGTGATCAGATCAGCAGGATGATCGGGCCTCCACCTGGCTCCCTCAGTGCATGGGAGCCCGGCAGCAGCAATGGGGCAATCAGCGGGGCGATTGGGGCCACCGCCCAGTGACCAGCGGCTTGCATCTGCCTTGGCCTGGCACCGTCCATTGTTCCACCATCCCTCCGCAGTCATGCTCTTGTTGGGGCCCATCAGGGCTAGCAGCGCCTCCACTCTTGCCTACTGTCAGCAGCACATCACTGATGCCCACCATGTTCCATGCTTCCCCCTGGTGGTCAGTGCATGTCATAGCGAGTGGTTGAACTCCCAGTTGAACTCCTGGTCAAACTTCCGGTGGAGAGGACAATATACATATTAGGCTTTTATTATAAAGGATTGTGTCATTTTAAAAATGGGCTATGGGCTTTTTAGTTGTCTCCACCTCCCTTTATCTCTTTGTGGCAGAAAAGCCTCCCTGAGGTATGTGCTTTCCGACAGTATACAGTCTTTATCTACTTCCTTATTTCATCCTCCCACTGTTAGTTAGTTCTTTCTAATACCCTGTTTTCCAGGTGCATAAACTTTCTCATGTCCGAATACTGCCATAGAGTAATTTTCCATTCTAAGTTAAATGCCTTGCCTTGAAAATGGACCACCTCTGGCTTTATTTCTAACACTACCAAAATCAATATGTAGATTCCACACAGTTCCTATCAAAGTACCAATGTTTAGCTTGCAAAACTAGAACAAATATTCCAAAAAATTATATGGAACCACAAAAGACCTCAATAGCCTCAACTATCTTGAGAAAGAAGAACAAAGTTGGAGGTACATGCTAGCTGATATCAAACTATACCACAAGGCCACAATAATCAAAACAGCATGTCACTGACATAAAAACAGACAACTAGATCAGTGGAACAGAATAGAGATCCTATAAATAAACCCACAGCTTTATGTTCAGTTAATATTTGACAGAAGAAGTAAGAAATTATAATGGAGTAAAAGCAGTCTATTCAATAGATGGTGTTGGGAAAATTGGACCAACACATGCAAAAAAATAAAAGTAGACCAACTTCTCACAACATACACAAAAAAATACTAGTAAACTCAGAATGGAATAAAGATTTAAATGTAAGTTTGAAAACCATAAAAATCATAGAAAACATAGGCAGTAAAATTTCAGTTATTTCTTGTAGCAATATTTTTTTCTGATATATTTCCTTGGGCAAGGGCAACAAATAATCAAATGGGACGGCATCAAATTTAAAATATTTTGCTCAGCAAAGCTAACCATCAACAAAATCAAATGATGACCCACTCAATGGGAGAATATGCTTGCATGTCATATATTTGCTAAGGGTTTAATATCCAAAATTTATGAAGAACTCAAACAATGCAACACCAAAATAACAAACAATCAAATTAAAAAATGGGCAAACAACCTAAATAGACACTTCTCCTCAAAGGACCTATGGTTGGCCAATAGACATATGAAAAGATGCTCAAAGTCAATAATCATCAGAGAAATGCAAATTAAAGCCACAATGAGGTATCACCTCACACCTGTCAGGATGGTGCCACATGGGAGAGGCGTGCAGGTCTGGGCTGCGTGGGAGGGGTGGGCCAGTCCAGTGCTCATGCGGGAAGGGCCAGCTGTCCAGCACCGCAGCCCCTTTTGCAGAGGTGGTGAGAAGGCAGTGCCATGCCCCCTTCTGCAAAGATGGCATGGGACAGGCTGCGGCGCAGCCCGGTCCCAATGCTGCCCCTTCTGCAGAGGCAGCCACAGAGGCAGCAGCATGGGCCCGGTGCAGGTGCCACACCTCCACAGAGGCTGGACAGGGTGCAACCTGCTGTCTCTCCACCTCCCCCAGCCTCTCCCCCACTCAGCCTGGCCTCAGAGCTCCCCCCACCCACTTGTGGGTGGGGGGGTGAGGCCAACACTAAGAACTGAGGGCCAAGGGCCAGCAGCTGTGGTGGCCGGCAGTGGTAGCAGCAGCGGGGTGAAGGGGGCAGCACCTTCCCCTGATTAGCCCAGTTTCCTCCCACAGAAGAGGACATCCCCTGTGGGCTCCTGGACTGTAAGAGGGCACAGGCCAGGCTGAGGGACCCCCCCAAGTGCATGAATTTCATGCACTAGGCCTCAGTTATTAATAAATCAACAAACAAGTGTTGCAGAGTATGTGCACTACTGGTGGGAATGCAAACTGGTGTAGCAATTGTGGAAAGCATTTTGGAATTTCCTTAAAAAATTAAAAATGGCATTGCCTTATGACCCAGCAACTCCTCTCTTACAAATTTAAGAATGATCAGGGTTTGGTCCTGTTTATTCTTGCAAAAGTGACCTCATTTATCCAATTATTTTCAGTGTCATAGTTCACTGATGACTACAGTTAGTCTCATAAATCCATACTTTTGTACTAATTGGTCTTTTTTGAAATTGTCCCATGGCGTAACAATAAGCAATGAATAATTTTTATATTTTAACTAGAGGCCCGGTGCACAAAATTCATGCATGGGGGGAGGGGAGCCCCTCAGCCTGGCCTACACCCTCTCCAAGCAGGGACCTCTCAGGGGATGTCTGACTGCCGGTCTGACTGTCTAAATAGGCAGTTGGATATCCCTCTCACAATCCAGGACTGCTGGCTCCTAACTGCTCACCTGCCTGCCTACCTGATCGCCCCCCAACTACCCCTGCTGGCCTGGTCACCCCCAACTGCCCCCTGACGTTCTGCCTGGTTGCCTCCCAACTGCCCCCCTGCCAGCCTGGTCGCCCCCCAACTGCCCCCCTGCCAGCCTGGTTGCCCTCCAACTGCCCCCCTGCTGGCCTGGTTGCCCCCTAAATGCCCCCCTGCTGGCCTGGTTGCCCCCTAACAGCCCCCCTGCCAGCCTGGTTGCCCCCTAACTTTCCGAAAGGAAGTCAGGCATCTGGAAGGTGTCTGGTCACCCTGTCTAATTAGCATATTACCCTTTTATTAGTATAGATGATTCTAAAAATTGTTTTTCCATTTTTTTTTTAAAAAATGGAAGTAATATAAATTAAAAATAATAGTAAAATGAATTAATAGATTCAGTAATTATTTCTATTTTGCCCGGTTTGCTAGTCTTTTTTCTTTTGGTTTTTCTGGATTATTTGAAAATAAATTTTAGAAACCATGCTAATCCACTAGTAGATACTTCAGCATGTACCCCTAAGAAAAAGAATACATACCTGCCATGTAATTTTCACACCTAAGAAAATTTAAAATAGTTACACAATTTAAAATTTTATATGTATATTTCAGCAACCACTCCCTACCCCAAGGTTTATATAGTGTATATTTACCCTAATTTAGGATTTCCTCATGATTTATGAGTTGCATTTTTTGGTAATATCTTCATCATTGCTTTTAATCTAGAACCTCCCTGTTCCTTACATAACTTATTATACTAACACTAGAGGCCCAGTGCGGGGGCCTGAAGTGGTGGGGGCCAGACATGGCAGGGATCTCCCTTTTCCGCATCCCTCACGGAAAGAGAGATGAACGAACCAGTTCTAAATGGAGGCGGCCAGGGATTGAGAAATATTAGAAATAAAGAAAACAGGACACAGAAATAGATTCATAAAGCTGGGCGCTGGGTGGATCTTTCTGTGCCTTGCTGAGGCCACAGAACAGATCCAGACTGCAAAGCTGGTGCTTTATTTATAATCAGGGACAAACAAGGTTATCTACAATGTTGTTGTAAGTTTCACTTATTTTGGCAGCACTTGCTGCCCCTCCCACAGCCCACTAGCTACCCAGGAAAGATCTAGGGATCAGTTACAGGATCAAGCTTAATTATGCTTAGAGGACTGTGCCCTTCCAAGCTTGGGACTTGTTTGTGACTTTGCCAGCAGGTCAGTCCGAAGCTTAACCCTATAACCGCTTCCTACAGCCCAGTGCATGAAATTCATGCACGGGTAGGGGCCTAGTGGCTGCTAGCCGGGGGCGCCTCCTTCCCCCTGGCCACTTGCCACTGGCCCCGCCCCTGGTTGAACTCCCAGCCGAGGGAGTTTATATTAGGCTTTTATTATATAGGATTTTAAGAATTTAGGTCAATGGTTTTGTAGAATATTTCACTTTTTTTGAAATTTTTCCTCATAGCATCCCTAAACTTAGTTTTGGCAAGGGTACTTTATAGGTGATTTTGAAAACTTCATATTAATCATGATACACATAATGTCAATATGCTCCTCTACTGGTAATTCTAAATTTTATAATTTGGTTTAATGGAACCCACCAACTCTCCATTATAAATGTACATATTTTTTTACTCTGTTACTAGTAAATAATCTAGATAGTAATATGTTTTTAATGTATGACTATCAGCTGAACTTTTTCAAGAGCTGTGTTTCTGAAATAAAAGTTGCTAAGAATTGTAAACCAAGGACAATGCTATGAATTGTAAACCAAGACTTAGAATTTATTAAACATTTGCACTATATATCATATACTACTCCTGAAGAATTTTCTTCTTAAGCTACATTATAGCACATAGAACTTTGGAGTAGCAATGTATTGTGCTAAGTATTTGCTACAGCATGGATGGAACTGGAGAGCATTATGCTAAGTGAAATAAGCCAGTCAGTGAAAGAAAAATATCACATGATCTCACTCATTAATAGATAATAAAGAACATTATAAACTGATGAACAAATATAGACACAGAGGCAGAGAAACATTGAACAGGCTGTCAAACAACAGTGGGAAGGCTGGGGAGGGTTTGCGGGGGAGGCAAGAGATCCATCAAAGGACTTGTATGCATGCATATAAGCATAACCAATGGATGCAAGACACTGGGGAGGGGTGGGAGGGCATGTGTCGGGGTGTAGGGGAGGCCGGGGGAAGGTCAATGGGGGAAAAAGGAGACATATGTACTACTATTTGTAATACTTTAAGCAATAAAATAAAATTTAAAAAAAATAATCATTCCTATCCCCATAACAAATGTACTAAGTTAATATTTCTTATAAATAATCCAGAAATCTTTAGGTTAACCATGATATTTCATGCCCCTAAGGTTTGAGAACCACTGCCTCAATGTTAATTACCAAGTAGTTACACTAATGTAGTAACAGTATTTTATTAAAAATTTATAACTTATAACATCAGTTTTTTTTAAAATATATTTTATTGATTTTTTACAGAGAGGAAGGGTGATGGATAGAGAGTTAGAAACATCGATGAGAGAGAAACATCGATCAGCTGCCTCCTGCACACCTCCCACTGGGGATATGCCCGCAACCAAGGTACATGCCCTTGACCGGAATCGAACCCGGGACCCTTCAGTCCGCAGACCGACGCTCTATCCACTGAGCCAAACCGGTTAGGGCTTATAACATCAGTTTTTGAATAACAGAAATTATGTCTTGTGCATATCCATATTCCAATTATCTAGAATTATGTCCAGCACATTGTCAGGACTTTAGGAATGTGTTTCTTTTTTCTTTTGTCTGCTTTTTAAATTTAAATTTCTTATTGTTTAAAGTATTACCTATGTCTACTTTTTCCCTCTTTGACCTCTCCCCAGCTATTCCCAAACCCTAGCACATGCCTTCACCCCTCTACTGTCTGTGTCCATTGGTTATGCTCATATGCATGCATACTAATACAAGTCCTTTGGTTGATCTCTTACCCATCCCTCCCTCCTACCCTCTCCTGCCATCCCTTTGAGGTCTGACAGTCTGTTTGATGCTTCTCTGTCTCTGGATCTATTTTTGTTCATCAGTTTACTTTGTTCATTATATTCCACAAATGAGTGAGATCATGTGATACTTATCTTTCTCTGACTGGCTTATTTCACTTAGCATAATATTCTCCATGTCCATCCATGCTGTTGCAAATGGTAAAAGTTCCTCCTTTTTTAACAGCAGCATAGTATTCCATTGTGTAGATGTACCACTATTTTTTTGTTTGTTTGTTTGTTTGTTTTTATCCACTCACCTGCTGATGGGCACTTAGGCTGTTTCCAAATCTTAGCTACTGTAAAATGAGCTGCTATGAACATAGGGGTGCATATATCCTTTCTTATTGGTGTTTCTGATTTCTTAGGATATATTCCTAGCAGTGGGATCACTGGGTCAAATGGGAGTTCCATTTTTAATTTTTTTCTGGAAACTCCATACAGTTCTTCACAGTGGCTGCACCAGTTTGCATTCCCACCAGCATTGTACAAGGGATCCTTTTTCTCCACATTCTCGCCAGCACTTGTTGTTTGTCAATTTGTTGATGATAACCATTCTGAAAGGTGTGAGATGGTAACTCACTGTCATTTTGATTTGCATATCTCAGATTATTAGTGACTTTGACCATCTACACTAATAAAAGAGAAACATGCCAATTAACCATCACTCAGCTACACCAAGCCACATCCACCAGCCAATCAGGAGAGAGTATGCAAATTAACCCAACCAAGATGGCGGCCAGCCACAGAGCTGGAGCAAGCAGGAGGCTTGGGTTGCCCCAGCAATGGAGGAAGCCAAGCTTCCCGCCAGACCTGGCAGGCCCTGGCCTCCGCTCAAGGCTACAAAGTTTCAATTATAGAATATAAATAAATCCTAGATACTTGCTTCCAGCTGGCCCTGGCCTCCACTCAAGGAAGCACTGAAAAGAAAAAAGAAAAAAAGGAGGGTCTGGGACCTTGGGTCACCGGGGGGTGATCAGGCCAGGATGGGACAGCAGGAGCTGTTGGGGGTAAGCAAACCAGCAGGGGGGCCATTTGGGGGTGAGCAGGCCATCAGTGGGGGTCGGTTGGAGGTGATCAGGACAGTGGGGGAGCAGTTTGGAGTGAGCAGGTCAGCAGGGGGGCAGTTGGAGGTGAGCAGGCCAGCAGGGGGGGCAGTGGGGGCGAGCAGGCTGGCAGGGGGGCAGTTGGGGGCGAGCAGGCTGGTAGGGTGGCATTTGGGGACGAGCAGGCCGGCAGGCAGAGTGGTTAGGAGCAATACGGCAGGCAGGCAGGCAGGTGAGCAGCTGGAGCCAGCAGTCCCAGATTGTGAGAGGGATGTTCGACTGCCGGTTTATGCTTGATCCCTGTAAACCGGCAGTAGGACATCCTCTGAGGGGTCCCAGATTGGAGAGGGTGCAGGCCAGGCTGAGGAACATCCCCCCCCCGCATGCACGAATTTCGTGCACCGGGCTACTAGTGTTTTCATATGTCTCTTGGCCTTCTGTATGTCCATTTTCAAAAAGTTTCTATTTAGGTCCTTTGCCCATATTTTTATTGGATTATTTATCTTTCTTTTGTTAAGATGTGTGAGTTCCCTGTGAATTTTGGAGATTAGGCCCTTATTGGATATAACATTGGCAAATATGTTCTCCCATGCAGTGGGCTCTCTTGTTGTTTTGTTGATGTTTTCTTTTGCTGTGCAGAAACTTTTTATTTTGATTTAGTCCCATTTGTTTATTCTAGCCTTAGTTTCCATTGTCATAGGAGCAGTATCGGTAAAGATATTGCTATGACATATGTCTGACATTTTGCTGCCTATGCAGTCTTCTAATATTTTTATGGATATTTAAGTCCTTTATCCATTTTGAGTTTAGTTTTGTGTATGGAGTAAGTTGATGATCTAATATCATTTTTTTGCATGTATCTGTCCAATTTTCCCAACATCATTTATTGAAGCGACTGTCTTGACTCCATTGTATGCTCTTGCCTCCTTTATCAAATATTAATTGAGCATAATGGCTTGGGTCAATTTCTGGGGTCTCTGTTCTGTTCCATTGGTCTATACGTCTGTTCTTGTGCCAGTACCCAGCAGTTTTGAGAACAGTGGCTTTGTAATAAACCTTGATATCTGGTATTGTGATCCCTCTAATTTTATTCTTTCTCAGGATTACTGGGATTATTCAGAGTCTTTTTTTATTCCACATGAATTTTTGGAGAGTTTGTTCTAGGTCTTTGAAATATGCTGTTGGTATTTTAATGGGGATTGCATTGAATCTATAGATTGCTTTGGGTAGTATGGACATTTTAATGATGTTGATTCTACCAATCCATGTACATAGTTTATTCTCCCATTTGTTTATGTCTTCCTCTATCTCTTTTTTTCAATGTCCTGCAGTTTTCTGAGTACAGGTCTTTTACCTCCTTAGTTAAGTTTATTCCTAGGTATCTTAATTTTTTTTGTTACAATGATAAATGGTATTGACTTTTTTAGTTTCTCTTTCTGAAAGTTTGTTATTGATGTATTAAAAGCCCATAGATTTATGGGTGTTAATATTTTATCCTGCTACATTGCTGAATTAATTTATTAAGTTTAGTAGTTGTTTTTAATATTTTTATTGGATTCTTTAGGGTTTTCTATGTATAATATCATGTCACCTGAGAATAATGACAGGTTTACTTATTCTTTCCAACTTGGATGCTTTTTATTTCTTTTTCTTTTTTGATCACTATGGCTAGTACTTTCAGGACTATGTCGAACAGGAGTGGTGGGAGTGAGCATACCTGTCTTGTTTCTGTTCTTAGGGGAAATGGTTTTAGATATTTGCCCATTTAGTATGATGTTGGCTGTAGGTTTGTCATATATGGCTTTTATTATGTTAAGGTATGATCCTTCTGTTCCCACTTTGTTGAGAGTTTTATCAAGAAAATGTGTTGGATTTTGTCAAATGCTTTTTCTGCATCAATTGATATGATTATATTATTTTTGTCTCTCAATTTTTTTATGAGATGTATCACGTTTATTGATTTGTGGATATTGTACCAGCCTTGTATTCCTAGTCATTGTGTATGATCTTTCTAATGTAATGCTGGATCTGATGTGCTAGAATTTTGTTTAGGATTTTAGCATCTATGTTCATTGGGGATATTGGCCTTTAATTCTCTTTCTTTGCATTGTCCTTATCTGGTTTTGGGATTAGGGTTATGCTGGCTTCATTGAAAGAGCTTGGAAGTGTGTTTTCCTCTTGAATTTATTTGAGTAATCTGAGGAGAATAGATTTTAGTTCATCTTTGAATGTTTGGTAAAACGTCCCTGTGAAGCCTTCTGGACCAGGGCTTTTGTTTGCTGGAAAATTTTGATTACTGCTTCAATTTCTTTGGTAGTTATCAGCCTCTTCAGCCTTTCTGATTCTTCCTGATTCAGTTTTGGTAGATTGTACTTTTCTAGGAATATGTCCGTATAAACTAGGTTGTCCAGTTTTTTGGAGTAGAGTTGTTTGTAGTGTTTTGTTTTGTTTTGTTTTTACAATCCTTTGTATGTCTGTGGGGTCAATTGTTATTTCACCTCTTTCATTTCTGATTTTGTTTATTTGGGTCTTTTCACTTTGTTTCTTGGTGAGCCTGTCTAGAGGTTCACCAATTTTGTTTATCCATTAAAAGAACCAGCTCTTCATTTTATTGATCTTTTAGATTGTCCTTTTGTTTGTTTTGTGGGTGTTTTTTTTTTGTGTGTGTGTGTCTCTATATCATATATTTACACTCTGATCTTTATTATTTCCTTCCTTCTGCTTACTCTGGGCTGTTCTTGTTGCTCTCTTTCTAATTCTTTATGTTGTAAGGTTAAATAATTTAGCAGAAGTTTTTTTGTTTGTTTTGTTTTGTTTTGTTTTTTGAGGTAAGCCTGAGGAGCTATGAACTTCCCTCTCAGGACTGCTTTCACTGTGTCTCATAGATTTTGGATTGTTGTGTTTTTATTGTCATTTGATTCCAGGATATTTTTTATTTCTTCTTTGATGTCTTTGGTAACCCTATCATTGTTTAATAGTATGCTATGTAGCCTTCAAGTGTTTGATTTTTTTTCATTGTTTTTATTGTAGTTGATTTCTAATTTTATGCCGCTGTGATCTGAGAAGATGCTTGCTATGATTTCTCTCTTCTTGAATTTGAAGAGACTTAGCCTGTGTCCTAATATGTGGTCAGTCTTTGAAAATGCCCCATGTGCACTCCAGTAGACTGTATATACTATTGCTTTCGGGTGAAATGTTTTGAAGATGTCAATTAGTTCCATCTGATCCAACGAGTCATTTAGGATTGCTGTTCCTTTGTTAATTTTTTGTCTATAAGACTTATCCAGGGATGTCAATGGGGTATTAAAGTACCCTACTATGATTGTTTTGCTTTTGATCTCTCCCTTGATGTCTTCCAGAAGGGTGTGTTTTTTGTTTTGTTTTTTAATGTATTTGGGTGCTCCTGTATTGGGTGCATATATGTTTACCACAGTTATATGCTCTTATTGTATCGGTCCCTTTAGTATTTTAAAGTGGCCATCATTATCGCTTTCTATGGCCTTCACTTTGAGGTCTATTTTGTCAGATATAAGTATTGCTACCCTACCTTTTTTTATTTCTATTTTCCTGAAATTTCTTTTTCCATCCCTTCACTTTCAATCTGTTTGAGTTCTTTGTTCTGAGGTGGGTCTCTTGTAGACAGCATATATATATAGATTATGTTTTCTGATCCATTCAACCACCTAATGTCTTTTGATTGGAGTATTTAATCCATTTACGTTTAAGGTTATTATTGATAGGTACTTGTTTATAGTCATTTTTATTCTTTATGCCTGTGTTTCCTTCTTCCCTTTCTATTTCTTCTTTTTACATCAGTCCCTTTAGCATTTCTTGCATTGCTAGCTTGGTGGTAATAAACTCCCTTAGCCTTTATTTTCTGTGAAGCTTCTGATTTCCCCTTCAATTTTGATTGATAGCCTTGATGGATAGAGTATTCTTGGATTCAGTCCCTTGCTTTGCATCATTTTGTATACTTCATTCTATTCCCTTCTGGCCTGATGTGTTTCTGTTGAGAAATTATTTGATAGTTTCATGGGAGATCCCTTCTAGGTAACTTTCTGTCTCTCTCTTGCAACCCTTAAGATTCTTTCTTTGTCGTTAACATGTGCCATTGTAATTAGGACATGTCTTGGTGTGGGTCTTTATGGGTTCATTTTGTTTGGGAATCTCTGTGCTTGTGTGACTTTTTTCTTCCCCAAATCAGAAAGTTTTCTGTCATTATTTCTTCAAGTAGGTTTTCTATTCCTTGCTTCTCTTCTTGACATTCTGGCACCCTTATTTTGTGGATGTTGCTTTGTTTCCTGTTGTTCCAAAGCTCCCTTAAACTGTCTTCCTTCTTTTTAATTTTTTTTCTGTATTGCTGTTCAGATTGTTTTGTTTTGTTTTTTCTACCCTGTCTTCTAACTGGCTGATTTCCATTGTGTTTTTTAGTGCAGCTATATCATTTTTCATTTCCTCTTGATTCTTGCATATGTTGATTTTCTCATCCAGGGAGTTTAGGAACTTTATGACCCTTACGCTGAATTCTTTCTCTGACATATTGCTTGCCTCCATTACATTTAGTGCCTTTTCTGGTGAATCCTTGTTTTCTTTCCTTTGGGGGTTGTTGCATTGTCTCCCCATTTTCCTGTCTCTTTCAGGCCCTGGGCAACCTGCTTGGGATTTGAGCGGTTGAAGACCCTATCAGGCCAATTGTCTGGAAATCATTAGCCCAGAGGCTGGGTCTGTCTTGAGTCTCATGCCTTTATTTGTCTCTACTCTGAATTGTATCCTCTTCTCCCATGGATATCTTCCCTCAGTTGTCTGCTTTACATGCTCAGTAGTGTTGGGACTGCATGCCCAGTTCCTCTGGTGTGCTACTCCCTGTGAGGACCCAGAGCCCTCTGGCATGCAATTCGCTGTGTGACCCTGGCACCAGTGGCAGTGTGGTGCCCTAGGTCCCTCTGGCAGCACACTTGAAGCACTGTTCTGTGGCCCCTGGCTGGGCACACTGGCTTGCTGTGGGTTGCCCTGGTAGTGCTCTCCTTTCGCCCAGAGAGGTGTGCATGCTGGGTTGCTCCAGGTAGCCACTAAAAGACTGTCCCAGCAGCCATGGTGGAGCGGGTCTGGGTTGCTCTGGGTCACAGAGTTGTGTCTCTCCTGTCGCTTGGAGTGGAGTGCACGCTGGGTTATTCCAGGTCGCCCTGGCAGCATGCCCCTGGGATCGAGGTGGAGCAGCACAGGTTGTTCTGGGTCACACAGTCCTTGCTTTCTTGTGGCCTGGAGTGAGGTGTGTGCTGGGTTGCTGTGGGTATTCCTGCCAGGATTGTCCTGGAGGCTGAGGTGGAGTGGGTGCCGGTTGATCTGGATCACAGTCAGGGCTCTCCTATGGCCCTGAGCGAGGTGTGCACTGGATTTCTGTAGGTCTCCCCTCCTGGGCCCCAGATGGAGCGGGAGAAGGCTGCTCTGGGTCACACAGTCCACGCTCTCCTGTGGCCTGGAGTGGGAGTGCATTGGGTTCCCCCAGGTCACCCTGGCAGCATGTTCTGGGGCTCAAGGTGGAGCAGGTGCCGGGAGACTCCAGGTCAGGCTAGCAGCACAGTTTTGGGGCCCAAGGTGGGGATGGGGCACAGAGTTACACATGGTTTGCACTCACTGTAGGGTCATGGAGCCAGATCCTGTGATCCTGGGTTCAGACAGGCTGGTAAGGAGGCCTGGTGCAGAATGTAACTCTGCTGAGCTCTCCCTGCCGATGTCTGGGAGCCTCCTGGGAGATACTGTGCTTCTCACTGCCTGGGCATAGTGGTGGTTCCACATGGGTTATGGCTGGCAAGCAGTGTTCTCTAGGCATCCTCTGCCATTCCTTATTGAAAACTGTCTCCTCAGCTGTGTCTAATTTGTTAATTTAGGGTGGATGTTCTCCAATTTACTTGCTTTTCTGGCCTAGCCCCAGGAGGAGGCGCAGGACACTTCTGCCTATTCGGCAGCCATTTTTTCCTCTGTTTCTTTCTTTCTTTCTTTTTAAATATCTGCTTATGTGTCATTTCTCAGTAATAATATTAGCTAATTTGAATATCATACTTATTTTGTCAGACTATGTCATACTTATTTTACTCTGAAATACTTAGCATGTTTTTGAAATAAATAATGATTAATATTTCATACCATTTTAAAACTGCACTTATTATGGTAGGGTTTAATTTAAATAAAAGATATTGAATAATTTAAAATTTTTATCTCAACACAAACATAAGTGGTACTTGGACTAAAAATAAAGTTTTTCAGGTACACATAAATGCTTTTAGACCTCTGACATTTCATCTTGTGTAAACATTTCACAAATCCTTGTCCTGATCCTAGATTGTTCTGTAGCAATTGTTCTTTAGTGACAGTTCTTTCAGTAGTCCTCTGAGCTCTCACAACTTTGATTGCATGTCAAGAATTTCAATCAGGAAAGAAGTTTTTTTTTCAAAAAGATGTTCCTGATTCCAAGACAATAAAATCCATCAGCAATCACTTCCATGATGACTGATAGAATTGATTGTAGTCTATCAACACCATCATGGTACTCATCAGAAATAGAATATACAGTCAGGTCAGCATCTGTTGTAGTAGGAATTCCAATGGTTTTTTGTTTGTTTGTTTGTTTGCTTTTAGTTATAATTCCCATATTTATATGAAATATTGTCAGTTTTATCATCATTCTGTATTTCCTAATGCATATTTGAGCAATAACTGACACATTTTTTTTTACTAATTATATCTCATGCTGGATAGGTAAAAATGTTTGATATATGGAGATAAAATAATTACTATATATATATATATATATATATATATATATATATATTATATAGTATTCTGTATATGTTTACCACATGCACACTTTGGAGGATGTAAAATAATTTCAAAATAAAATCTGAAATATTTGTTCTTTAATATTTGTTCTTTAGTCAATAATACTGGCATTTATTTAATATGGTTTTATTGTTATATAATAAAATGAGTGAAGCTAAATTTTTAAGTAGCAATTTTAAAAAAATTTTTCCAACATTATCCTAGTTGATTAACTAATTGATGTGACTATTGTATACTTAAATTACATACCTCCTCTGAAGTTTTAAATTCATTCTAAATTAGAGAGAATCGTGCCCTAAACTTGACATTTTTGCATTCTACTTTGTGGAAAAAGCATTTTTCTTTCTTTCTTCCTTTTTTTTTTTTTACTCTAAGCTATTCTCAGTGTACGATTCGTCTCTAATGATTTTATTTTTGTAGGAAAGTGGTTTTTTACCTCCAAGGTAGTAATCAAAACACAATCACTTGCAGTTATTTCTACCTTTTGAAGCAGTCCTTGATGCCAATGATTTTTTCCCTTGTGAGTCAACATATTTCAATATGAGAAGTATATCTGGGCACTGTTCACAGGAATTATAATTATGAAGATTAATATTTCATAGGAGATGCATAAAATCAGACTCATATATATGTCCTTTATAGTGCCTTTGGGGATTAAGTTTAAATGTAGCTAATTATACAGTTTCACAGTACATAACAACTAAGTTTTAAAGATGGCATTGTTTTAGTCATTTTATTAAGTAATGTGATCTGTAAGTCATCACTGAAGTCCCATAATTTAGAGTAAGACTTTTGCAACACTAAGTAATATAATACCTCATTAAACTAAAAAAAAGTTAAATTACTCAGGTGCCATCTATCACACCCAAGAAGACCCAAGGTTAACACACAGACTAACAGCTAATGTCAAATTGAGATGTTCATTTATGTATTGTGTGCCTTGTGTCTCTCACGAAAAGGAACAAGACTAATGCCAACTTGAGGATCTTTACTGCCCCAGGCAATATGAAAAATGTCTCCTCCTTCTAGCAAGTAATTACTCACATAATAAACAGTCACAAAACACTATTCTTCTCTAATATTTTGCTGCCCCAGGCTACTCGTTGTTCTACCTATATGGCACAGCCAATCATAACTATTGTGCAAGTACAGTTTCAGTGCCTTAATATAATAATAATAAAGACACAATATATTCTGACTCATAGCTTTGAAAAATTGCCAAGTACAGGAAATATTCTCCTTATTTGAATTCTGACTTTATAGCTATTAACAAAGCCTTTATAAGGGAAATGGAGTGTAGCATTCAAAATAGTAGTTTGAAGTAAAATGTAATCTGCTTTCAGACTTTTCTGAGAGTTTTGGGATTAATAACGAGATCATATACAAACTATTCTTTGTTAACTAAAATCATGATTTATTCATTCTAGACATAAGGCAATATTTATTTGCTCAAATTGGAGTATTTATACATATTTCCTGGGTCAAAATAATAGTATTTTTTAATCATAAGAAAAACAGATAAGTTGTAATACATGAAAATTATTTGTGAAAGAAAAAAAATTGAAAATGGTTATGTGTATTGATATAAAATAAAACATTTTATATTTCTATTTTGTTATAATAATATTTCACTAATGTGCTATTTGTATCTTTTTCTGTGTTCTTTTTTCCTGGTTCTCTCATTAAATTATAAGTGCTTTTAAGTTGTTTTATATCACTTTATTACCTATATTCTATAAAATATGCAGTAGTAAGTGATGATGATGCTATTATTGATAATGGTGTTTATATTGCTAATAGGTTCTTAAGTTTAGATATGGAACAAAGTACTGGAATATTAGCCAAGCTACCCAGGTGATAATGGGCCTTCTTGTACTTAAAAAAAAAAAAAAAAAGTGTATGTTTCATTGAGGGGAAATACAATAAAAATTAAGGTAGCACTTTAATAATGAGTAGTTCAGATATAATCTATAGCCAGAGACTTGCAAAGTAGTAAGAATATAAAAAAAAAAACAAATAAACTTCACCTGTACTTTCATTAATTTCAATAGATCACATTTATTGCTTTAAATGTAATTAACTGGGACATAAACAGTTTTACATATTTCATGAAAGTAAAATATTGTCTTGAAAGAGATGAGGATGGAGTGCTGGGCTATGGCAGGGTCTGTTCCCTCAGAAAATAAGAAGCCCAGAACCCAGACTGAGCTCCACAGCCCAGAGCACCAGAGTAGAGACCAGAGACCCGCAGCTCCGGAACAGCCAGCTGCGAAAGGAGGTAGGGCTGCTGCGGAGCAGGTAGACTGGAGCCTGTTGGAGAGAAAGCTGCAGTTTCTTTTTTTTTTCTTTTTTTCCTAAATCCCGAGTGAAATTTTCATTTGCAACTACTCACCCAAGGCTTTGGTGCAGGGAGGGAGAAGTGGACTCGATGTGCCTAAGGAGAGGCTGAGGTGGGAAACATTATGGGGAAACTTGGTAAAATGGCAACCAGGAGCATTTGGATATAGGCCCAGAAACTGAAACTATTTTTTCCCAAGAGGAGCTAGCCATTCCCAACAGCCAGAGGGCAGGTAAAGAAAACAAACAAACAAACAACCCACCCTAGGTGATACAGCTTGCCACATCATGCATTTTGAGCTTTGCAGAAGAAACTGAAAGGGTTAGCTAGCTAGCTTACTAGTAATTAGGCAGGTTTAGGAAGTTTTAGGAGTGAAAATGGTACATGGGAAGGAATACATAATGGAGACTTGAAGACACCAGGGTGTTTATCTTGTACAGAGGATAGAAAAATGCCACAGGCAAAAATAAATATATCTGGCCTAAGCAATTAAGACAGCCATAAACCAAGGATAGACAGGGTTATCTCTGGCCTGAGCAATTAAGGTGACCATAAGTTAGGCCAAAAGCAGCCCTGACCTGAGTAGCTGGGAAGTCTGTAAGATAAGGCTTTCTCTGACAGCACAACTGGGAGAGCTATAACATAAATCAAAAGTGACTCCAACCAACAAGATAAGGGGGAGAGAAAAATGGGGATCTCTATGTGGGGTTTGAGCTCTGAAGCTGCTATAGTGACCAATCAGAGGGGATATCAGGACAAAGAACTGCAGCCTTTATAAACCGTAGGGAAGACAGACTTAATGGGTCTCCCCTCCTGCCCACGTAGGAATCTGTGCTTATTTCCTAATAAATTTCCACTTTTTCATATACCACCTTTTGTCAGTGGCTTCATTCTTTGAATCCATCTGGAAAAGAACCCCAGGAAAGCAATCAATCTGCTCAATAAAACAACCCAAAATCAAAACAAAAGCAGAGGCCAAGCTTATAGTTTTGAACAGTCTCAAGGAGCACTCAGTTGATGGGATTGGGGAGGGGCTGTCCACCCCAATATCCTGGGACTCAGACTGATATTTTCCCCACGTGGGAGAACTGATAAAAACTCCAGGTTTTCAGCCTACCCCAATGGATTCCACACAAAGATCTTTGTCCAGCAACGGGAGAGTAATATTTTGGTCCACTCCCAGGAGTAGCTCTGGGACAGGGAAATACACCCAACATATTCCCTGAAAGCTAAATAGCACCTTCCCAGCATAAAACCCTTTCAAAAACAGACTGTTGAGTGATTAAGGTTGATAGCTGACTATCAGGCAAAGGTGGGCAAAAACAGGCAGAGGCAGAGCCCGGGGAACAAGCTGACCCAGCCCTGGGTCCAGTACTTCTAACAAACCTAATTTAAAGGGCAAATTGTCTCCTCCTGCTTGCAACCAAGGCCTGTGGAGACAGACACAATCCATGGACCAGTGGATAGCTTGGAGCTTCAAGCAGGTTGCTGAAAGCCAAAGGACAGTATCTGAGAGTGACTAGCACCTACTAGTAAGTACCTAAAAGGAAGCAGACAGAACAGAAGAGTGGTATCCAAAGCAAGCTCCCATGGGGCATTTAACTCAGCTGAAAGGAACACCTCTTCACTTTTTTATTTTTTACCTTTTTCTCCTTTTTTTTTTCTTATCATTTTTTATCCCTTTGTTCTTCTCTTTTCTTATTTTTATTTAGTTTTTCTCTTTCCTTGGTTTTCCCCTTTTACATTATCTTCTTTATCTATTTTATTGATTTGTTATTATTTTAGTCTCTGTTGTTTCATTCATATATCTAATTTTCCTCTTCCATTTCCAACTCTTATTCGTTTTTTCTTTTTTTCACTACTCATTTTTTTAATCTCTTTTCTTTTTCTGCTGCTTTCTCATCATTTTTATTTTTTTTAATTTTATGTCTATCTGCTTTATCTTCTATTTTCTCTTTCAATTTTTCTTATCTTTTAATTTCTTTTCTTACTCTTTTATTTTAAACCATTTTCCTTCCCCTATTCCTCTAGTTCTTTCTTTTAATTTTCTTTATTTCAGCCCTGCATCATCTTACTCTTTTCTTATTGTTTTTTGTTTGTTTGTTTGTTTTGTTTTTGTTATTTTGTTTTGTTTTGTTTTCTCCTTGTATATATATTTTTTTTCTATCATTTTTCTCATTTTTTTATTGCCTAATCTCTTTTTTCTGGTACTTGATTTTGTTGGCACTGTAGGGGTCTTGTGTACATTTTTATTTTGTTTCTTCTGTTTTGTGTTTTGTTTTGTTGTATTTTATTCTGTTCAGACAGAACCTCCACAACAGCTAGCATGATGATGTCAGGGTGAGCCATATAGTCAGCCAGTCTGAGAGGAGATTCAATCCCACAAATGGGACTATAATATTCAAGACCTAACTACAACAGGATAATCCAAATAACTCAAGTAAGGGGCTTTCCTAAAGCACACAACTCAGGAGATCTAAGAGACTGCACCAAAGGGTCCCATGAAACACCTACTACATAAGACCACTCCACAAAATCTGGGAGGCATAGCAGTTTGATCTAATACATAGAAGCAAGTACAAAGGGGCAGAAAAAAATGGGGAGACAAGAAACAACCCCAAATGAAAGAAAAGGAGGAATCTCCAGAAAAGGAACTAAATGAAATGGAGGCAAGAAATTTGTCAGATAAAGAATTCAGAGTAATGGTAATAAGGGTGTTCAAACAATTCAATGATAACTATAAGCAACTTAATGAGAATTATAAGTAAATTAATGAAAATATTAAGGGACTTAGTGAGAGCTACATCAACAGGAAAAGTTGGAAGAATAAATAAATATCCATTGGAAATGAGGAACAAAAAATGGAAATAAAGGGCATTTCAACAGTAGATTAGAAGTTGAGGACAGAATCAGTGAATTAGAAAACAAGTTAGAAATAGATATCCATTCAGAGCAGTGAATTGAAAAACAAATTTAAAAGCACGAGGAGAGTTTAAGGAGCTTTGGGGCAACATGAAATGTAAATACATTTGCATCATAGAGGTACCAGAATGAGAGGAATCAACCAAGGAATAAAGAACCTGTTTGCAGAAATAATGCCAGAAAATGGCCCTAACTTATTGAAGGAAAAATTAACTCATTTCAGGAAACACAGAGAAAGTCCCAACCAAGATGAACCCCATAAGTTCCACACCTAGGCACATAATAATTAAAATGGGAAACATTAAAGACAAAAAAAGAATCTTAAAGGCTGCAAGAGAGAGATAGAAAGTTACTTACAAGGGAACTCCCATTGATAATCAGCTGACTTCTCAAAAGAATCACTATAGGCCAAAAGGGAATGGCATGAAGTATACAAGGTAATGAAAACCAAGGTACTGTACTCCAGACTACTCTATCCAGCAAAGCTATATCATTAAAAATCAAAGGTGAAATAAAGAACTTCTCAGACAAAAAATGGCTAAAAGAGTTTATTACCAACAAACCAGCACTGTAAGAAATGCTAAAGGGACTGTTGTAAGAAGAATAAATAGAAAGTGAAGAACATAGGATTAAGAAATAAGAATGGCAATAGGTAAGTACATATCAATAATAATCTTAAATGTAAATGGCTTAAATGTTCAAATCAAAAGAAATTGGGTAGCTGAATAGAAAAGAAAACATGACCCATATATATGCTGTCCATAAGAGACCCACCTCAGAACAAAGGACTCATACAGACTGAAAGTGAAGGGATAAAAAACAAACAAACAAACAAACAAAAAACATTATAGGCAAATGGAAATGAAAAGAAAGCTGGGGATGCAGTACTCATATCTGACAAAATAACCTTAAAAGTGAAGACCATAGCAAGAGATAATGAAGAAGACTTCATAATATTAAAGGGATTGAAAAACAAGAGGTTATTATTCTTGTAAACATATATGCACCCAATACATGAGCATACAAAAAAAAAACCAAAAAACTTTTGGAGGATACCAAGGGAGAGATTAACATAGAGTAATAGTAGGGAACTTTAACACCCCACTGACATCACTGGTTAGATCTTATAAATAAATAAATAAATAAATAAATAAATAAATAATCAAGGAATCAGCAATCCTAAACAACATACTAAAGCAGATGGAATTAATTGACAATTTCATAATATTTCACCACAGAGCCACAGAATATAAAGTCTTCTCAAGTGAACATGGGACATTTTCAAAGATAGACAACATATTTGGATGTAAATTAAATCTCTACAAGTTCAGGAAGTTTGAAATCATATCAAGCATCTTTTCAGATCACCATGGCATGAAATTAGAAATGAACTACAAAAAAAAAAAACATTGAAAAACTTTTAAGCACATGGAGGCTAAATACATGCTATTAAACAATGAATGGGTTACTAAAGAGATCAAAGAAGAAATAAAAAGCATCCTGGTAACAAAAGACAATGAAAACACAACAATCCAAAATATATGAGACACAGTGAAACAATTGTGAGAGGCAAGTTCATAGTTCTACAGCCCTTCCTCAAAAAAAAAACAAGAAAAATTTTAATAAGTTATTTAAGAATAAAAACAACTAAAATAATTAGAAAGAGAACAACAAGAAAGCCCCAGAACAAGTAGAAGGGAAGAAATGATAAAGATCAGAGTGGAAATAAATAACATAGAAACTAAAAATATATATATATATAAAAGTTTTAAAAACCAAGAGCTGGTTCTTTGAAAAGATAAACAAGATTGATGAGCCTCTAGACAGACTCATCAAGACAGAGAGAAAAGACCCAAATAAACAAAATCAGAAATAAAAGTAACAAGTGATACCACAAAAATACTAAGGATCATAAAATATAGCATGAACAACTATTCCAACAAATTATACAACCTTGATGAAATCCACCTATTACTAGAAAAATACAATCTTCCAAAACTCAATCAGGAAGAATCAGAAAACATAAATAGGTTGAAAACTACTGATGATATTGAAGCAGTAATAAAAAAATATTCCAGCAAACAAAAGCCATGCACTGTATGGCTTTAACCTTTTGCACTCGGATGTCGCGTGTGACTCGACACGGTTAGCATTAGAATAAAGGAATCGAGAAAAAAACAAGTGAGTGCAAAGGGTTAAAGGGGAGTTTTTCCAAACATTCAAAGAAGAACTAATACCTATCATCCTCAAAGTATTCCAAAAAACACAAGAGGAAGGAACACTTCCAAGCTCTTTCTATAAGGCTAGCACTATCATAATTCCAAAACCAGATAAATACACTGCCAAAAAAAAAAAAAAAGAGAATTATAGGTAAATATCCCTAATGAACACAGATTCTAAAATTCTCCACAAAATATTAGCAAATTGGATCTATTAATACATTAAATAGACCACACACCATGACTAAGTGGGATTTGTTCCAAGGATGCAAGGATGGTACAATATTCACAAATCAATAAATGTGATACATCACATAATCAAATTGAAAGACAAAAATCACATGGTCATATCAATTGATGCAAAAGAAGCATTTGAGCCTTTTATTGATGAAAACTCTCAGCAAAGTGGGAAAATAGGGACAATACCTCAACATAATAAAAACCATATATGACAAGCCTAGACCCAACATCATACTCAATGGGCAAAAACTAAAAACCATTTCCCCTAAGAACAGGAACAAGATAGAGATGCCCACTTTCATCACTCTTGTTCAACCTAGTACTGGAAGTCTTAGCCATAGTGATCAGATAAGAAGACGAAATAAAAAGCATCAAATTGGAAAAGAGGAAGGAAGTAAAACTCATTATTTGAAGATGACTTGTATATTGTACATATAGAAAACCTTAAGACTCCACCAAAAAACTACCAGGGTTTTTTAAAATATATTTTTATTGATTTCAGAGAAAAAGGGTGAGGGAGAAACAGAAACATCAATAATGAGAGAGAATCATTGATCAGATGATAGAGTTTCCTGCTCACCCCACAAGGGCATTGAGCCCGCAAGGAGGGCATGTGCCCTGACCAGGTATTTAACCCTGCCTTACTGGTTCATAGTTTTATGCTCAACTACTGAGCAACATCAGATGGGAAAAACTACTAGATTTAATTAATTAATTGGGCAATGTAGCAATATATAAAATTAACACCCAGAAATTGATAGCATTTTTATTCACCAGTAATGAATTCTTCAAAAGAGAAATTAAATAAACAATCACTTTTACCATTGCAACAAAAAATTAAGATAATGAGAAATAAACTTAACCAATGAGGTAAAAATTTGTACTTGGAAAACTACAGGATACTGAAAAAAGAGATAGAGGAAGATATAAACAAGTGGAAGAATATACTGTGTTCATGGATTGGTAGAATCAACATCATTAAAATGTCCATATTACCCAAATTAATCTATAGAATTCAATGCAACTCCTATTAAAATACCAATGGCATTTTTCACAGATCTAGAAACAATACTCCAAAATTGTATATGCAACCAGAAGTGATCCCAAACAACTGCAGCAATCTTGAGAAAGAATAACAAAGTTGGAGGAATCACAATACCAGATATCAAATTATACTACAAAGCTACCTAAAGCAGCCTGGTACTGGCACAAGAATAGACATATAGAACAATGGAACAGAACAGAGACCCCAGAAATGGACCCAAGCCAGTATGCTCAATTAATATTTGATAAAGGAGGCAAGAGCATGCAATGGAGTCAAGACAGGTTCTTCAATAAATGAGGTTGGGAAAATTGGACAGACACATGCAAAACAATGAAACTAGACCACCAACTTACACCATACACAAGAATAAACTCAAAATGGATAAAAGACATAAATGTAAATTCTGAAACCATAAAAATCCTAGAAGAAACCATAGGCAGCAAAATCTCAGACCTCTCATAGCAATATGTTTGCAGATACATCTCCTAGGACAAAGGAAATTAAGTACAAAATAAACAAATGGAATTACAACAAAATAATATCTTCTACACAGCAGAAGAAACAATCAACAAAATTAAAAGGGAGCCCACTGTATGGGAGAACATATTTGGCAATTATATATCTGATAAAGGGTTAATATCAAGATATATTAGGAACTCATACAACTTAACAAAAGGAATCCATCAATCCAATTTAAAAAAGGGCAAAAAATCTAAATAGAAACTTTTCCAAAGTGGACATACAGAATATCACTACTCATGAAAAATACACCTAAAGTCACTAATCACTTGAGAGATGCAAACCAAAATGACAATGAGGTGTCACCTTATTCCTGTCTGAATGTCTACCATTAGCAAAATAACAAATGATAACTATTGGCAAGGATGTGGAGAAAAGGGATCCCTCGTGCACTGCTGGTGAGAATATAGACTGGTGCAGCCACTGTGGAAAACAGCATGGAGTTTCCTCAAAAAATTAAAAATGGAACTCCCATTTGACCCAGTAATCCCACTTCTAGGAATATATCCTAAGAATTCTGAAACACCAATCAAAAAATATGTACACTCCTATGGTTCAATTTATAATATCTAAGATCTGGAAACAGCCCAAATGCCCATCAATAGATGAGGGGATAAAAAAGCTACGGCACATTTACACAATGGAATAATACATAGCTGTAAAAAATAAAAAACTCATTTGCAACAACATGGATGGACCTAGAGCATATTTTGCTAAACAACTGAAGCCAGTCAGAGTAAGGCAAGCATCACATGAACTCATTCATATTTAGAATCTAATTAACAAAATAAACTGATGAACAAATTAGGTCCAGAGATATTGAAGCATGGAACAGTCTTTTGAACTTTAGAGGGAAGGTCGGGGAGGGTGGGTGGGTGGGAAGAGATCAACCAAAGAACTTTTATGCATGTAAGCATAGTCCATGGACACAGATAGTAGAATGGTGAAGGCCTGGAGTAGGGGCTAGGGGTGGTCTAGAAGAGGTCAAAGGGGACATATATAATACTTTTAACAATAAAGAGTTTAAAAAATAAATTTTAAAAATTGTCCTGTAATAAGATAAAAAATAACCATAGGTAAAAAAAAAAAAACCAAATAAAATCAACTAATTAGTAATATTTAGTTCTTCCTCAGATATTTATTTTGACATGTAATGCAGCATAATTGAAAACTAACATTTCATTGTATTTAAGGTCATGGGGTTTGGAAGAACATATCTTGTTGTGGGTGGTCAGAGGTGAGTTCTTCAATTGTGCCTACATATATGGTCAAGGCAAGAGAAAATAGAAAGAGGCTGATAAGTAATGCTCAGACTTTAATAAATAATCCATGTACATTTATCAGAAACTTTTCTTTTATTCTGATTCTGTATGAAAGAAAGACCATTCAAACTTGTTTAGATACAATTTTAAAAATTTGGATTCTATAAAGTCAAGCAGTAAGTTATTTTATGTGCTTTTATTTATTTGTGTATGAATTTGTTTAATATATAAAAATATAGGTAATCATATATATACAGTATATACATATATACATACATATATAAACATATATACATATATACATATATATGAATGTATGTGTGTGTGTATATATATATATATTGGTTAGTCTTAAATGACAAATTATAGTGTAATGTTCCATTTCTTGACCTTGATTGTGATTGTGATATATATATACCGGGCCCCTCTGTATATACACACAGAGGGGCCCGGTAAACGAAATTTGTGCATGGGTGGGGGGGGTGTCCCTCAGCCCAGCCTTCACCCTCTCCAATCTGGGACCCCTCGAGGGATGTACGACTGCCCGTTTAGGCCTGATCTTACTGGGATTGGGCCTAAACGGGCAGTCGGACATCCCTCTCACAATCCAGGACTGCTGGCTCCCAACTGCTCACCTGCCTGCCTTCCTGACTGCCCCTAACCACTTTTGCCTGCCAGCCTGATCACCCCCTAACCACTCCCCTGCCAGCCTGATTGATGTCTAATTGCTTCCCTGCCAGCCTGTTTGCCTCTAACTGCCCTACCCTGCAGGCCTGGTCCCCCTACTGCTCTCCCCTACAGGCCTGGGTTCCCCCCAACTTCCCTTCCCAGCAGGTCTGGTCATCCCCAACTTCCCTCCTCTGCTGGCCTGTTCACCCCTAATTGCCCTCCCCTGCAGGCATGATTGCCCCCAACTGCCCTCCCTTGTAGGCCTGGTCCCTCCCAACTGCCCTCCCCTGCTGGCCATCTTGAGGTGGCCATCTTGTGTCCACATGGGAGCAGGATCTTTGACCACATAGGGGCAGCCATATTGTGTGTTGGAGTGATGGTCAATTTGTATATTACTCTTTTATTAGAAAGGAGATATATATGTTTAAATTTCTCTTTCTGATAATTCATTATTGGAGCATAAAAATGCCTTCAATTCCTGGGTGTTAATTTTGTATCTTGCTACATTGTTGAATTCATATTTATTAGAACTAGTAGTTTTTGGGGGGAGTCTTTTAGGGTTTTCTATGTACAATATATCATGTCATCTGCGAATAATGAGAATTTTATTTCCTCCTTTCCAATTTAGATGCCTTTTAAGTTTTCTATCTTTTAAAAGGTAATAGTTGATCAATTGCTTATACTAATTCTTTTCAGAATTAAATAAGCAATATATAATATTGTAAGAAAAAAGACTTGCTAAAATATTTCATTATTAATATATTTTTCAATATGTTTTGAGACTTCCTTATATTCTTTCAAATTTATTTTTACCTCTATTTACTCTAATCATAAAGTAACCTTAGAATATACTTACTTATATATTTAGGTTGGAAACATTAACAATGTAATTTTATATTTAAATGATTTTATAAGCAAGTAATGCTTTAATATATTTAAATATAATAAGCATGTAGAAATTTTGCTAAAAATAAATGAAAACCTTAATTAATTACTTAGGATTGAACTCCCATGCAATCACCATCAAGGTCAAGAAATAGAACATTACACTATAATTTGTCATTTAAGACTAACCAATATTTTTTATAAAAATACATGCATTTTATAACATGTTCCTTGTAATAGCTAAGTTTAATTTCTCTTCTAAGCAATCATTGAAATATTGTAGCTAACATCACATAAAAAATTTCAAACAACATGTCTTTCCAAGTCATTGCTTTCCCTATAGGAAGCCTGAAAGGGTGATTTAAATAATATTAAAATTTGTCTTGCTTTGTCTAAGAAAAATATGTAGGCTCCCATGGAAGGGAACACTCTTACCAGAATAACCATTTATTGTAATATTAGCAGAAGCACAAAGCAATGATGCTTCAGACTAGTTTTTAATTGTGATGAGAAATTATTCACTAACAGCTACTCAAGTGCAAACCAAATGAAGAGAAATAGATCCATCCTCCATCCCAAACAATGGCAAAATTATAGAAGAAAATCATGAAAAAGGAAGCACAAATTCACATATAAATTACTGAAGTCAGAAAATTCTGGGACTAATGATTTCGATGATTTTTCTTGTGAATATCTGCCGGGGTAGTCGAATGCCACTTCTTGTTTACTACTTAATTAAAAGGGCACCTCTGATGATTAGATATCAAGAATTTATATATCATATATGAAAGTTTCCATGCTTTCTCACATAATACTTTACTGCCATTGTTATTAGGCTATTCTCTTTTGTGGGAAACTGTGCTCCCAGAACTGCATCTGGATGACCAAAGATAACATTGTTTGCACAACAGGGGGCTCTTGACAGTTATTACTTAGGCACCCTGGCGGCAGACATCCTGGCGGCTGGGGCACAACAAGACCTCTCTGTTGAGATAACCTATTCTTGATATTTACGGCCTAACTACCCTCCCGCTGACATCATTAGAGGAATTCCCTCACTCTCCCTGACTATATCTATCCCCGTATACCTTGCAATAAACGAGACTTGATCAGAAAGCCTGTCTTGTCTCCGTCTCTTGTGCCTCTTGTCCTTTCATTCCCACTCCCCCTCTAGGGTCCGCGTTGACTTTACCCGCGGGTCGGACCACTCTTTGCTAAGAAAAACAATTTTATAAACACTATCCCCACTTTGCCTTAATAATATACAGTGTTTCGATCAGAATGCATCATCCTAGTCTTCCTTCAGTCTTGTTCTGCATGCAACTCCCTTCTATTTTTCTTTATTGTTTTCTATTCTCTGCCTTGAAATCAAACATAAGAAAGTCTTTCTCTTGCTACTTCCTACTAGATTGTCCCCTTATTTAATGTTCAAATTGAATATGTTTGATTTTTTTTTACTTTTATACTTATACTTTATTAATCAGTCTTATCATTTACATGTTTCTTTTCCTTCATTTTGATTTTCATGCTTTACATTGTTTTCCAAATGAAATCTATGTTTATCTTTAACTGCTGACCATTTTATACATTGTTAAAATAATTTAACATTACAGAATACAGAAAGATTAAGAAAAATAAATTCAATGAGAAATAAAATGAAAGATACCTTAGAAACATTGATGGGAAAATGATTGACATTAATTCCTTTTATCTGTCAAAAATAAATACTTTTTTGCATCAAGTGCAATGCACTGTGTCAGAATGAAAATATGCATTATTTTTTTGCTTATTTTAAGGTCAATTTTATGAATGAACAAGGGGCTAATAATGGTGGTTATGACCAAATATTGTAAACATGTAGAACTTATTACAGTTTTCACCTCTGAAAATCCTATTCACTTTTAATTTATATTCTCACTGGTGCTAAAGCAATTCTATAAAAAGCAAAACAATGTTACTTCAGTGTAATCCCATGTAATAAACCTGCTTCCGGGTGGTTGGCTGATTGGAGAACAGTGCATATCAGATGATCAGTAATAGGTACATAACAATGACTATAGCCAGAATGTCATTCTTAGTGAATAGGCATCTATGTTTGTGAGCCTCTGCACTTCAATTTCTATACAGTATAATCACTTTTTAAATATACATTTGCAGTCTAACCACATATTTTTCCACTGAACTTTCAATAATTTTCCTGTAAAGTTCCTCATTATCCAACCATACAATTGGCAACTGTCCATGATTAACTATAGATTTGAATCTTCAGGTTAAATGGAAAAAATATCTTCCCATGAAGTAAACTTTTCTTTATCACTCTCTAAAGGGGACATCATGAAGTAAGACTGCAGTGCCACAATTGATCTTTTTTTGGTTGTGTCACTATGTCATGCAGAACCACAAATAAACTATGTTTAAACTATTTATTTTACCATGATTTGTTTATAGTTGATTCCCTTTAAAGCCATACTTTCAGGTTGAAGCAGAAAGGCAAGATAGCAGGAATAAGTGTGTTAGGCATTAGCATAACTTTTTAAAGTAACTATCATGATGTAAGGACCTGTTTATGTCTGATTTCATATATACCACTTTCCTTTCATGATGCTGGTTGCTCTGCATGTCCATCTTCATGGTTTAGTAGATCCAACTATACAATTTTTGATGAGCATCTGAGGTAGTATAGTAACTTGATGTTTAATGGCCACATGTTCAATCTAGTAACCCTTAAATACTAGCTAAAATTCATTTCTCAAAAGTAGAGTAATCACTGCAGAAGGTGGCATAACTTTATTCCAAAATCCTAAAGGCTTATAGAATTAATTGTTAACAAATGGAAGAGGAACAGTGATTTGTAGGAACCAATATAATTTCAATACAACTTAGCTCTTGCAGACTTAGTTTTCTATTGATGATGTAACAAAAATGACCACAAACTTAGTGGCTCACAACATAAAAATGTATTTCTTATCTAAAAGTTTTATAAGTCTGATATCTGACAGGTCTCACTGGATTAAAGTTATATTATTACTAGAGGCCCGGTGCACGAAATGCGTGCACAGGAAGGGGTACCCTCAGCTCAGCCTGCACTCTCTCCAATCTGGGACCCCTCAGGACCTCTGGCTCTTAACTGCTCACCTGCCTGCCAGCCTGATCCCCCTAACTGCTCTTCCTTGCCGGCCTGATCCCCCTAACTGCTCTCCCCTGCTGGCCTAATCCCTCTAACTGTTCTCTCCTGCCTGCCTGATCACCTCTAACCTCCTCTGCCTTGGCCCCGCCAACATGGCTTTGTCTGAAAATGTTCAGTCTAATTAGCATATTACCCTTTTATTAGTATAGACTAGAGACCTGGTGCACAAAATTCGTGCACTGGGGGAGGGGTGTCCCTCAGCCCAACCTGCACCCTCTCCAATCTGGGACCTCTTGGGGGATGTCCGACTGCTGGTTTAGGCCCGATACCACAGGCAGTTGGACATCCCTTTCACAATCCGGGACTGCTGGCTCCCAACTGCTCGCCTGCCTGCCTGATTGCCCCTAACCGCTTCTGCCTGCCAGCCTGATCACCCCCTAACCACTCCCCTGCCAGCCTGATCTATGCCTAACTGCTCCCCTGCTGGCCCGATCATCCCCAACTGCCCTCCCCTGACAGCCCAGGCTGCCTCTGGGAAGGGATCGCTGCATGGGGGTGGGTGCATCCACCTCCCAGGCTGACAACCCAGGCTGCCACTAGGAGGGGATCACTGCATGGGGGTGGGTGCAGCCGCTGCCCCGGCTGACAGCCCAGGCTGCAGGTGTTTGTGTGGGAGATCACTCTGTGTGGAATGAATTTTTTTTTGTTTTTTATAAAGGGTCAGGAGGGCCTTTGGGCAGCATTCTGCCAGTCCCCTTATGCTGCCGGCTCTCAGCGGCAGCCCTCCCTGGGACTTGGGGACTCCAGCAAGCCTGAGAGGACTGGGTGCCACCATTTTTGTTGCAGAGTGATGGTTAATTTGCATATTACTCTTTTATTAGATAGGATGTCACCTTGTCCTAAAAATGCAGGTTGTTCCCAGGTCTTCCTAACATGGAAGGGGAGCCCGCAGTAGCATCCTGGCTTCTGACCAGGGCTTATGCGCTTGTGCTTTATCTCAGCAGGTGTGATTCCTAGAAGAAGACTCTTGGATATACCTTGAACATTTCTATCGAATTTGCCAAATCATCCTCCAAAAATGTTGAACCACTTTAAACTCCCACCAGCAATTATGTGTGTGCCCTCCGTTCCACTTTGATGCCAATATCATTGATTTCTCCCTAGAAGCTTCCCTCCCATCAGCCGGGACTGCTTGGTACTTGAACCAACCTCATTGTTCAGCTGGGGACTTGATTTTCTGAGATAGAATTATGGAGGAGGAAAAATAGTTTTCCTCTACCTTTCTGAGTTCTTAGTGGAGGCCCTTGTAATGAAAGACAGATCACCCAGAGAAAAACAAAAGTTCATTAACATGTGTACCTCATGTATATGTGGGAGATCCCAGGGAAAAATGAGTAACTCCCCAAGGTGGCTTAGAATGCAGATTTAAATACCTTCTTCCTAGGGAAAGGGGACGGGAGATGTAGGCCTCTTAGAGGAGAGTAAATGATTTTTAGGAAATATGAATCGGGGTGGGGGGAAATAGTTTGTAACAAAGTTTGGGTGTGATGTCAACTTCTACTCTCCTGTCCTGTGACAGGAGTTAGTCTTCTCTGCCTGATGACACTTCTCCTGTCAAGGGGACCTATGACATTTAAGCTCCTTTTGGGGGGCCTGATTTTATGCAGATCAGGAGACTTCAGTGAAAGCCTCTGCACAAATTTGCTGTTTTTCAAGCATCTGCAGCTCAAGATCATCAATATAACAACACAGCATATGTTGGGGTGGCATGTTCTCTGACCTTCAGAATAAACCCAACAAAAGCTTGTTTCCTCTCTTAGATGATTTGCCACAGTAGCATTATTCCCTGGAGACAGTATTCTGACCAGACCTTCCTGGGAGTGGTCATAATATACCCTGTGCTTGTAGAAAGGTGTGGGCCACATCACTAAATAAACCAGAGGCAGTTTTCTCATCTTGTGGAAAGGGAGATAAACTATCATAACTTTATCTCCCTTTCCACAGGTTTCTTGTGGGTTTGTGTCTTCGCTGCACCTCCAGCAGCCCCAGCACCTCGGCCGTGGGCCTTGGGGCTGCTGGGTGCTGGGCCTGTGGGTTTGTATCTCTGATCCAGCCCCCAGCAGCCCCAGCACTGTGGTGGCAGGGCTTGGGCCTGCTGGGTGCCAACCTCCCTGTGTGTTTATGTCTCTGATCTGGACCCCAGCAGCCTCAGAACCACCTGGCCGCTATGGGCTTCACCATCTTTGTTGGGTTGTTTGCATACTCACTCCTGATTGGCTAGTAGCATAGCAGAGTGATGGTCAATTTGCATGTTTCTCTTTTATTAGTGTAGATTGAGCTACATTCTGTTTTGGAAGCTTGACAGGAGAATCTGCTTCCCATCATTATCTAGGTACTAGAGACCACCATGTTCTTTGGCTTGTACCCTTTTCTTCCATCTTTAAAGCCAGAAATGGCTGGTCAAGTCCTCTAACATTACCTTTTTTTGATTCTTCTTCTGTTGCCACACCTTCTTCCACTTTGAAGAACTCATGTGACTAATTGGGCCCACTTGGTTCATTCATATCTTCCCATCTCAAGGTCTGTAACCATACCCATATCTGCAGTGTTCCTGTTGCCATGTAAAGTAATATATTCAAAGGTCCTGGGGATTAGGGTGTGGACATTGGGGTGTGGCCATTTGTGCCTGCCTCAAGAAAGTTTGTGTAGAGAAATTGCCAAAATGGCTAAGTTAAATTTTTATTATGAGCCAGGATTTTATATTTGACTTCCTTTGCTTTTATTTCTCAGCAAACAGATACAGGCAGCTGTGAGGTTTTTCATAACATAAACTCTTTTATTCTTACAGAGAAAATTTGTTCTGGAATATGTGCTCTGTTTTTAGAATTCCTTATTTAATTCCTCCTCTGATTCTTAGACCAAAAAGAGGTCTTATGAAAGCCCCATTGGCTGTCCTTGTATCTCCCACTGTCTCTAACACGGAATGCAGGTGTTCCACTTCAGGATATGACTTTTAGCCAAAAAGATGAACTTTGTAGGATATTTCTGAGATCCACAGGCCAAGCAACGTCTCCCTGCTACCTTCAAAACATAATTGCTCAGTCTCCACTCCTTTCAGAAATTTCTTTGCCTATTTTTTTTTTAAGGTTTGACTGCCTCTTTTTTTCATTGACAATAAAGTATTTCATTTTTATATCTCACACTGTTTGTTGCTTTGATATGATTTGCAAATACATTTTGCTAATGTATACCACCACCTCTACACTGGAACTTTATGTTTGCCATTTGCTATTGCAACTGAACTGCCAAACTTCTATTATAGGATGTAGGTTTAAACAGAAAAATATATCAAGCTTTCTGAAGTTTCATTTAGTTTTATTTTTTTACAAATTTTAATGTTTTATTTTATTATTTTTAAATTGAATTTATTGGGCTGATACTGCTTAATAAAATTAAACAGGTTTCATGTACACAATTCTATAACACTTCATCTGTATACCATCCCCAGTAACTTATTTTTAGACATTAAAAATAACATTATATCAAGGAATATGTATGTGTTCATTTGAAAACATCTCTAAGAAATTTTAAAAAGTAAAAATAAAAATAGTAAGAACTGAAAGAGCCATATTTATAGTACACTCATATTTAACTAGATACAAACACACACATATGGGTGTGTGTACATATTGCAGGAAGGATCTAAAAAATCTGTTATCAGCGGTATAGTTAGGGAAAACTGTAAGAGAATGAAGATGAACAGTTTTAGTATTTTGTTTTTCTTACTTTCAGAAAGGTATAAAGATAGAAATGATCTTTTGGCCTCATATAGATATCATTTGTTAAAAATAAAAAGCAAAATAAAAAGAAACCGAGTTCCTGGGAACATTTTAAACATGGATCAGAAATTGTGTTCCTTGTATTGTCCCTTTCACTCAGAGTACAGAGTTCTCAGCATGTGTAATACAGTTTTGTTAAAACTCTCTGGTTACGGGTCGCATTGTAAATCAATTTTCATTGCAAATTGAAGTAATTCATTTAGCAACTGACTTTCAAATTTTCTCCCTCGATTTGAATCAATGTAGGCAGAAAACCCATAAACAGAGGGTTTTTTCCACTGTGTCCATGCAAGTATATAAGTGTGACAGCCACGAGTGGGTGACATTTGACACAGTGAAAAAGGAGAGGGGAAGGTTGAGAATGCTTCATAAATCCTCACTTTATAAATCTATTTGCTAAAGTTCCAAGCATATGATTTCATGGCTGTGCTGATTTGAACAGTATCTTAAAAATCTGCACTTGAAAACAGTGTTTTCTATTAAAATCATTGAGCATAAATGTCACATTTAGCTTTTACAACTTTTGCTATCTTGGCTCAGAAGAATCAAACTTTATTTATAGCAGCTGTTCTCTTCTGTAGTGTACATATTCTCAAAAAATAATAGATAAAAAGAAGGGAAAAAAAAACTACACAAAGTGCTCTTCCTTGGCATAACTTAAAGACTGTGAATACCCACACTTAAAAATAAAGGTAATATATCAATATGGGCTCAAGCATACTTATTTTACTTTTTGGGATTCTATTCCAACATCACTATTACTTTTTTATTTAAATATTTTAAGATTGACATTATTACCTTTTTTAAATCCTTGCCTGAGAATATATATATATATATATATATATATATATATACACAAAACTGTGCACCAGTAGCTTGCCAGTAGCTCGCTGTCACCCTCCAGCAGCTCTCCACCTGCTGCCTCGCCCTCCTGTAGCTCCCCCAGCCCCACCCCCCTCATAGCTTGCTACCAGCCCCCTCCTATAGCTCTCCACCTCCTGTAGCTCGCTGCCCCACCCTCCTGCTGATCCGTGATCTGGTCGTTATGTGGTCGGTCATTCTGCTTCACTGTGTAACGACCATTTGCATATTATATCTTTATTATATAGGATAATTTCCCATTGATATTTTTAGAGAGTGGAAGGGAGGGAGAGAGAGAGAAAAAAACAACAACAACATGGATGTGACATGAGAGAGACACATCACACATCAATTGATTGCCTCCCACAGGAGCCCTGCCTGGGCCTGGGATTGAACCTGCAACTGAGGTACTTGCCCTTGACCTGGAATCAAATGCACAATCCTCAGGTCCAAGGGCCAATGCTCTAACCACTGAGAAAAGCAGTCAGGGCAACATTATTACTTTTTGTTCAAATTAGTCCAGGTCTGGCTCTTGGCAGCTCTTTAATTTGACTCTGTCTTTTTCATATGCTTTCTTTTTCTTTTCTTTCCCTTTTCTTTCCCCACTCCCTTACTTTCTGGTACTGCAAGATACACAAGGCTCATTTTGTATTTTTTAAGTGTTTTTTTTAAAGTATATATTTTTTTTATTGATTTCAGAGAGTAAGGGAGAGGAAGAGAGAGAGATAGAAACATCAATGATGAGAATCATTGATCGGCTGCCTCCTGCATGCCCCTCACTGGGGATTTAGCCAACAACCTGGGCATGTGCCCTTGATCGGAATCAAACCTGGGACCCTTCAGTCTGCAGGCTGACACTCTATCCACTGAGCCAAACCAGCTAGGGCTCATTTTGTATTTTTTAAGCTCAGCCACAGAATAAACCATTTCTCCAAGTCACCTTTGTTCCTTTGCCTAGAGTGAGGAACTAGGAGCTGAATGCTAGGTGTGCTCATTGTTCTTAGATGGTCATTACCTCTAGCCCCTTTCAGCATGCCTATCTATAACTATCTCTCTGTATATATGTATATGTATATTTGTGTATATGTTTTTATATGAATTCATGCTTTTTCACACTCTGTTCTCACCACACAATATTTCATGACAATCTTGCTCCTTCTATCCACTTGCTTATTTGTAACTTATTTCTCCAGCAGTGAGAGACCTGATTATAATTGATGGCAATATAGTTATGTATTCAACTAAAAAAAAACAGGTGAATTAATTTCAGAACTGCAAATTTATACCCCTTTAAGAAACAATTTTCCCACCTAAAGTACAGTGTGTATATACAGTTCCTTTTTGTCTTTGGTTTAAAATATTCATTCAAAACACTATTTTCCAAGATTACTTAGCACATTTTCCCTATTCTCTTCAATTACAAATATGTAGTTTCATCTGTCACAGAATGCATATAATTCTGGATACCCTGATATCCTTGTTAATTTCTTTTTAATTTCCATAAACTTTTAAAATCTTTTTGGTGTACAGTTCTATAAATTCTGACAGATGCACACATTCATCAATTTACCACCACAGTCCTAGATCCTTCACTCTAAAAATTTTCTTGTGCAAGAATGTAGACCCATTATCATATCTCACTAAATATGACTAAGGATTGACTAAATGTCTAGTTAAAAAGGTAAGAATGGATGCTGTTGATAGCAGTTGGCCCTACCAATGACATTTCATAATTTTTCCATATAATCTGTGTTTATCTTATTTCTTTCCTTTCTTCTCAGCTGTTTAGTTAACTGCAATAAGTAAGAATTCAATAAAATTGTTATCTATACAGCATACTCATATTTTGAATATTAAAAGCAAACAAACAAGTAAATGCATATGTATATACTGTCACACATACATCATCATTAAAATTATGTGAAAAGAATACCGTGTCAGTCACTTAGACATAAAAAGAGACTTTTAAGTCTCCCAAACTTGAAACCAATTTTACAAATTCAGGTAATATGAAGGGGAACTATATATACAAGAGAGAGTAGCAGCCAACCAAGGAAAGCTCCTTGCAAAGAGATAACAGAGATATAAGAAATGACACAGAACCATGAAAGATATATATGAAGAGCCAGATTGTCAGTCAAGGAAGATTACTACAAAAATGTAGCATGATGAGTAGAAAATTGAAAAAGAATAAAATGGACAGCTTCAGATACATCTACTTCCCACTGAAGATTGGGCATGCCTCCCTAAGTCTTGGCAGTGGGTCTGGCCTTTTGACTTTGGCCAGTTGAATGATAAAACTGACCTGTGTGTCTCTGTGGAGTATAAGCCTTAAGAAACCTTGCCTGGTTGGGCTTCGTCTCTATTTCTCTGTCAACTCCATGCAAGCAGTGTTCCTGGTTGACTGCTGCTCTCCTGGCCTGGCCACAGAATCAATGCACACGGAGCAGACATGAGCATTGTCTCATCCCAGTCAGATCCACAGATTGTAGCCCAGCAATCCAGCTACTCATTTCTGCTTCAGCTGTTCCTCACACAAATCACAAATTTATGAGTAATTTTTTAAAGTGTGTGTGTGTGTGTGTGTGTGTGTGTGTGTGTGTGTGTGCGCGCTGTGTTTTCTTAAGCCAGCCACTGAGTTTGTTACAAAGGTTTGTTGCACAGCAACAGCTAACAGGCAGAATCAATGTCACCATCTCCCAATTGTTTGGAGGCCTGACACTGAAGAATTAGGTCAGATAAGCTACTCATTACTCTAGCCAATCTCATAGCTGAGAGAAGTCCTAGCACGCCAATTGCATGGCTGAACATTTGAGCTGTAGGTTTTTGTTTCTTTGTTTGTGTGTGTGTTTATAATTGTTAGAATTTTAAATAATAAAGAAGAGGATGACTTGACCTTAGATGATGGATGGGAACACAATGAAATCTACAGATCATGTATCATAGAAATGTATATTTGAAACCTACATGATCCTATTAATCAATGTCACTTCAATAAATTTAATAAGAAATAAATAAAATAAAGTCTTTAAGGTAGGTGTCTGTGAAACTTTTTTCACAGAATTCTTTCAGTGTGTATGTGGATAAAAGGAAAGAAAAAGAAAGAAAGAAAGAAAGAAAGAAAGAAAGAAAGAAAGAAAGAAAGAAAGAAAGGAAGAAGAAAGAAAGAAAGAAAGAAAGAAAGAAAGAAAGAAAGAAAGAAAGAAAGAAAGAAAGAAAGAAAGAAAGAAAAGTAAAGAAAGAAAAAAAGAAAGCTGGGGAGCTTCCTCCACACCGCATACCTTGTTTTTATTTACTAGAGGCCCAATGCACGAAATTCGTGCAAGAGTAGGCCTTCCTTCCCCCAGCTGCTGGCACCAGCTTCCCTCTGGCACCTGGGACTGGGCTTCCCTTGCAGCCCTGGCTTCATCCAGAAGGTCGTCCGTGAGGATGTCCTGTCTAATTAGCATATTATACTTTTATTATTATAGGTTATGATTATAGATTCATTTGCACAACCAGCTTTTCCCAGTTCTCTGGTCAGTTTTTGCTGCTCTGCCCTGGGACCACCCCTGGGTCAGCTAAGTGTTCTTTTAGTTTCTGTGGCTAAGAGTTGACTTCAGAGGTATTGTTATATAACCTTGTAAGGCCTGTATCCTTCAGGCCCTGACAGTGTCCACTGATCTGAGATTTATAGTGCATTTGTACAATACATCATCATGACTATAGCCTTAATGTAGCAACAGAAAGAATTGTGTCCCTTAATTCCCAAATGGGAGGAAATATCCTTTGCCAAGAAATATAATACAGTAAAACTGTCAAAGAATGAAATCATTTATGTAAATTGGGAAATGCATGCCATTATTCTTGTTGATCTATAACCATGAAAATATAGAAAGCTTTCAAATATAAAACTTCAAAATTAAACAAAACCCTGAATACACTGGCAAAATTCATTTGAAAGTAAAATGTATTACATATTTGCTTGTAATTGCTCTGTCTCTCTCTACTGACTGTCTTGTTCGTTCATGTAAGTATCTCTGTCATAGTCCATTTTGGCTGTTATAAGAAAACTAGGGTCCCAGAGCATGAATTTGTGCACCTTCAAAGGAAATGTGGGCCACAAGGCTCCTGCTGCGTCCCTTGGTTCCCTGTCTGCCATCAGCCCTGCTCCCACCACTGCTGCTCTCACACGCTGACGGCGCCAGCCCACTCGCACCCGCCGACAGTGTGGAGCAATTGGGGCTGGTGCCAGCAGCGAGTGCAAGCGGGGCCAGTGCCGTCAGTGGGTGTGAGCTGCAGCTACTGCCCTGAAGGCCCCTCAGGAGCAGGGGAAGGTGGACAAGCCCTCAGGGACAATCAGGGCCAGCAGCCACTGCTCACACCCACTAATGGCGCCGAGTGACCAGGGCCAGTGGTGGGTGCTGGCAGCGGGTGTGGCTTTGGCACTGGCAACAGGTGTGAGCGGGGCCGGCACAGGCAGCAGGTGTGAGTGCTTAGCAGGACCATGGTGCATGGGAACAAAGAATTTTTAGTAACCACCAGAGGCTCACCCTGATGACAGCGACTGGCGCCCCGCCTTGGTCTGGTGCCCCACTCACCTGCTCCAGCTCCCACCACAGCTGATGCCTGGCATGATCCGCTCGCACCCCCTGGTGTTCAGCGCACATCATAGCGACTGGTTGTTTGGTTGTTCAGTTGTTCCACTGTTCGGTCTATCTGCGTATTAGGGTTTTATCTATAAATATAGGTACCACAGACTAGGTAGCTTATAAACAACGGACACCACAGATTTAATCTCACAGCTCAGAAGGCTCGGAGTCAGAGAACAGGGTGCCTATATGGTAGAGGTGAAGGCCCTTCTCATATCTGCACATGACATAGGGGTGAGGAAGTTCCATGGATCTCTTCTGCAAGGGCACTAATCCCTTTCATGACCTAAACTACTCCCAAAGGCGCCACCTCCTAAAACCATCACATTACATATGAACTTGGGGGCAGGGGAGGTAGAACTCTAACATTCTGCCAATAGTAATCTATCATTTGACATTAAAATCATTACTCTATTTTAGTCATTTACTACCTCTCATATAATTAGTTATGTTTCCATAAACAATAAGCATTTAAAGTTATTATAATAAGCCTCTGTATTACTATGTATTTTCACAGAATACCCATGAGCTACCTAAATGATATGGTATTTGAATACAGTAGCTGAATATTTTATCATTATTAAAAAGAAATCATTTTACATTTAGCCCCAATTTAGCAATGATACAACTCAAAGCCAGGATCCTGCCCCCTTTTACATATGTGAATATAAGTGACTAAATATCAAATATCAATTTTCTAAGTATATAAAACATATGGCTGTAGTATACTGTTATAAATGATGAAATAATCTATCTCTAATATAAAGTGTATAAATCAAAGTGTAGTTATAGAAAAGACTAAATAGCTTAAGAAATTTTTATTTGCAAAAAAGCTCTGAGAAAATTCTGTAAGTATAACAGAAATAAGCTGCATTTGAAGTGGTTGAAAACATGATGTGGATATTGAGTTTTGAGTTTTTTTACAGTTAAATTGGCTAATATATTTGCTTATTTGAAATGAGATAAAATATTTTAATTCATAGATAAAATAATTTTTAAATTTTTATAAGGCAATATATTTTTAGTAAGTCAGTGTTAATCTATATTATGTAAGAACATAATTCTAGAGTAGCTTGAAAATCAGAAAATACAGATAAAGGAAGATACATATCTCTGGATTCAACCTTATAAATTAATCCTATCAATAATGAAAAAGTTTAAATTAAGTAGTTAGAAATCAATTCTTAATGTTGCAGGATAGTATGAATATAGCCGATGTTTACTTAGCATATTAGGTGGAATAATGTATTTTCTCCCCCAAAAGTGTCCATACCCTAACACTGAAAGACTGTCAAATGTTAACTTTGCAGATATGATTAAATTAAGAAATTTGAAATGAAGAGAATATCCTGGATTATCTGGGTGGGCCCAGTACAGTCACAAGTGTCCTTATACTGTGGGAAGAGGGAGGCAGGATCAGAGTCAGGAGACATGACAAAGGAAGCAGAGCTTATAATGATCAGTTATGGGGTTGGAAGATGGAGGGAGACAGAAATCAAGGAGTGCAGGCCACCTAGAAGGTGGAATAGTAAGGAACATTGTATTTTCCCTAGAGCCTCTAGGAACACAATACACTGACACGTTTAGCTCAATGAGTCTCATTTCTGACTTCCAAACTCTGGTACTGTATGATAATGTATTTGTTAACTGGAAGTAGGAAACTTTGCATGCGTAAAGGCAATTAAAGAACGGGCAACTTTGACAATTATCTAAATTTAAAATAGATATTGGTTTTCTTTGATATTTAAAAAAAGAACTAATTTTAATTTAACTAGCATTTAAAAAATATCCCACGAATAGATTCTCTTTAATTTTTATTAAAGGTGAAGCTAGAACTCTGATAGTGCCATAGACATCATACAAAAGTGTGATTTAGCTAAAGTAAATTTTTGAGAGAGGCAGAAAGTTTATGTACATTTTAAAATCCTCACCAGAGGACACACTCATTGATTTTACAGAGAGAGGAAGGGAGAGAGAGAGAGAGAGGAAAAAAAAAGTATTGATGTGAGAGAGAAACATCAATCAGTATGCATCTGCTTGGGAATTGAGTCCCCAGCTCAGATTTGTGACCTGACCAGAGATCAACTCTGCCACCTTACGAGGAGGATGTCACACCAACAAACTCAGTCACACTGGCCAAGGCTTATGTGCATTTTTTTAATGGTCAAATAATATTTGAGAAAGGAGGCAAGAAAATACAATAGGGTGAAGATGTCTATTTAATAAACTGTGTTGGAAAAATTGGACAGATACATGCAAAAAGAAATAAAACTAGATTATTTCCTTACACCATATACAATAATAAACTCAAAATGGATTGAAGACTTAAATGTTAGACTCAAAACCTTAAAAATCCTAGAAGAAAATATAGGTAGTAAAATCTTGGTCATTTCTCAAGCAATATATATTTTGATCAGATATATCGCCTTAGACAGAGAAACAAAAGAAAAAAACAAATGGGACTACATCAAATTAAAGTTTTTGCACAGCAAAGCAAACCACCAACAAAATGAAAAGACAAACCACTGACTGGAGGACATATTCACATGTGATACATCTGATAAGAGCTTAATATCCACAAGTTATAAAGAGCTTATGGAACTCAATACTAAAAGACAAACAGTCCAATAAAGAAATGAGCAAAGGAGTTAAATAAACACTTCTTCTAAGAGGACATACAGATGGCCAATAGACACATGACAGAATGCTCAAAGTCACTAATCATCAGAGAAATGCAAATTAAAACCACAAGGAGATATCACTTCACACCTGGTAAAATGACTATATCAATAAATCAACAAACAATTATTGGCGAGGATGTGGAGAAACGAGAACCATAGTGCACTGTTGGTGGGAATGCAGATTGGTGCAGCCACTGTGGAAGACAGTATGGAGCAACCTCAAAAAATTAAAAATGGAACTGCCTCAAGACCCAGCAATTCAATTTCTGAGTATGTATCCAAAGAAACCTGAAATACTAATTTGAAAGAATATTTCCACCCCTATATTCATTGCAGCACTATTTATAATTAGAGGCCTGGTGCACAAATTCATGCACAGGTGGGGTCCCTCAACCTGGCAGGTGATCAGGGCTGCAGAGGTTGGCTGCGGGGAGGGGCCCAAGGAGGTTGGCTCTGGGAGCACACTGACCACCAGGGGGCATCTCCTGTTTAGAGCATCTGCCCCCTGGTGTTTAGTGCACATCATAGTGACCCAGTAGTTCGGTCATTTGGCCACTTGGCTTTTATATATATAGATAACCAAGATTTCGAAGTAGCCCCAGTACCCATCAGTAGATGAGTGAGTAAAAAAGAACTGTGGTATACTAGTAGAATACTACACAGTCATAAAAAAAAAAATCAAGAAAATCTTACATTTTGCAACAGCATGTATGGACCTGAAGAGTATTATGCTAAGTGAAGTAAGCCAGTCAGAGAAAGACAAGTACCATGTGATTTCACTTACATGTGGAATCTAATGAACAAAGTAAACTAACAATCAAAGTGGAGACAGACACATGAATACAGAGAAAAGACTGTTCATGGTCAGAGGAGAAGGAATTGAGGGTTGAGTGAGAAAGGTGAAGGGATTAAGCAAAGAAAAAAAAAAAGGCTCTTTGACACAGACAGATGTATGGTGCTTTTCAGAGGGAAGTTGGGGTAAGTCTCCTTCCATCACCATTTATCCCCCCTTTTCCCTTCCAAAGGGATGTGTGTATTAATAAGGAATTACTATTGATTTGCCTATTTCACTACATCTCTATAAAATGATTATTATTTTAACACAATCTCACATATAAAGACTTCTCAATTTGCTTGGCCTTTATTTTCAATTTATCCTTGATTCTGAGATCTAGGAGATCATGATATCTGCTTTATTTTAGTGAAAACATATTAAACAATGAATATAATTTTATAAGAAAATCCTATTTACTAAAAATTGATGAACAAGAATAACATTTTAAAATTGTAAACATATTTGCTATAAATTCTTTCAATGGTAACTTAAAGATCATATGTTTCAGCATCTAACACTATACTATCCCACACTAATATGTACCGATTTCTCTCACTATGAAAAATCTGCAGCAGCTTCAAGTATATGTGGATATAAGTTTTTCTCTGCATCTGCATTAACTTGTTTGTTTAAAAATTGTGCATTAGAAATCAGGTTATTTTGTTCACTAGTCAGCAGGGGGATTATTGGTGGCAATTTTGATTTCTATAAACCTTTCCTAGTTTCTTCCTTTTATTATGGTTGCTTTCTACAGTTAGTATTTCTACTCTTAAATAATTTTTAATTGTTTTAATTTCTCCTCTTCCCTATTTCCTTCTCTTTCTTCTTTTCTTTCTTTTTTCGTTTTGTTTTTACCATTCTCCCTTCCCTTCTTCCTCCCCATGCTTATCCACTTCTCTTTTCCCTTTTCTCTTTTTCTGCATACATGAGAGTCAAGGCTTATTATTTTTAAGCCTTCTTTGTGCACTACATCAGATTCTCATGATTTTAACACAGTAGCTAAGGTTAAACATTGTGGTTTTTTTTATACTCAGCCCCATATAAAATGCATGTATTCAGCCCCATGGAAAATGAATAATGGTAACTTCATGATTCTTTTTTGTAATTTCCCCCTTTATATTACATTTCAGCTTAACCTTTGTTCTCAGGTGGTTTCTGGAAGATATTATACTGATACTAAGACTACAATCACTCAAAGTGTATGAGGAAAGAAAAGCAATGACAAGATTGCCCTGATATCTTAAGATTCTGGAGGGAAATTAAATTTCTCTGTGATATACTTTACTATTGGTTGCTAAGAGTGCTAGCTATGATTCCCTACAAAGGCCTATGTTCCACTAGTATAAACTGTCAGTGGAATCTGTTGCTCTTGTAAATGTGTACTTTTATCTCCCAAGTTGTAGTCTTTTGAATCTTTAGCTTTCAACCCTAAGAAGGTTTATAAACTGAAGCAAGAACAAAGCAAGTTTTAAGAAATAATTTCATAGCTCCACAGTATGCAAAAATGCTTCCTGATTATTATTAAAATGGGAAGATTTTTTTTTTTTTTGGTGTGTGTACCTGGCATTATTTCATATTTAGCAGCCCTTTTTCCACCAGCTTCCCAATTTTGGAGCTCATTGCCCATTTTTATTTAGCTGGTTCTCTGGGCATTATGCCCAGCTTGGATTAATGTTTGTTTATTATAATTTACGTTATCTAGGATAGTTTTTAGCTGGCTGCCTTAGAAATAATTATAATTAAGTAGCAAGGAATACATTTATTAAACATGTAAGTACATTAGGTCATCAAAGATGTTTTTCACACATCAGTTCAAATAATAAGTATACATAAAGTATTTTGTAGTATTGTAACTTATTGACCTTGTTGTCTTTAAGCCAGTTCAGATTGTTTCATATGTAGTGGATTAACTTTCTCTTCATTTTATTCTAAGAACAACTGCATATTAATAACCCTGACTATTTCACACCTTAAAATGATAATCAAGAATATGACTTTTAAGCGACATGTACCTCAGATAAAAGAAAGTGATTAGATGGTGTAAGATAAAATGAGATGACCTGAATAGCATGTTAGTAAGGATTGTCTCAACAACACAAACTACTCTAGGTATTTTAGGAGGAAATGATATAGTATAGGGCAGTGATGGGCAACCTTTTGAGCTTGGTGTGTCAAACTTCGCCAAAAAAACTGAGCGTAACTCGGGTAGTGTGTCACTTTCAGGAAAAAACATTATTTCACAAATGTTTCATCCTCGGCATGTGGCTGCCTTAGCGGCTGCGTGTCATCAGAAATGACTATGCGTGTCAGCGCTGACACGCGAGTCATAGGTTTGCCATCACTGATATAAGGAATTAAGGCTTATCCATTATATGTTGAGAGAAAAACTTACTCCTGGTATTTAGAAAGTCAGGGGAAAAAGAAATGGAAATTGCAACAAAATTTGTATGTATAAGCCATATATGAAAATTATAAATTCACCGTTTATACTTTTGCCATCAATAGTATAACTATTTACTATATATTGCTGCTTAATAACTGAGTTAGCAATATCTGGAGGGGACTAAAATCTAGACTTTCAGTGCTATTCAATTTCAAGAAAATTTTATGTGTATATGCAGCCATGTCAAGGTGAAATCATAATTTTAAATTTGCACAAATTTACCCCAGCCCTTGTGGCTCAGTGGTTGAACATCAGCCTATGAACCAGGAAGTCATGGTTAATTCCCACTCAGGGCACAAGCCCAGGTTTCAGGCTAGATTCCCAGTAAGGGGTGTGCAGGAGGCTGATCAATGATTCTCTCTCATTATTGATGTTTCTATATCTCTCTCCCTGTCCCTTATTCTCTGAAATCAATAAAAAATATTTTTTTAAAAAATTTTCACCAACTATAATCAGAATAATACATTAATTAATACATTATTTACATTAGAAGAAACAGTTAATAAATTAATATAAATAGGACTTTAATCCTAATGATAAAGAGGTAATATGCAAACTGACCATCACTCAAACACATAAGATGGCTGCCCCCATGTGGTCAATGATGGCCGCCCCTTTGTGGAAACAAGATGGCTGCCACAAGATGGCTGGCAGGGGAGGGCAGTTGGGGCAATCAGGCCAGCAGGAGAGGGCAGTTGGGGGCAACCAGGCCTGCAGGGGAGGGCAGATAGGGGTGACAAGGCTGGTAAGGGAGGGAAGTTAGGGGTGCCCGTGCCTGCAGGGGAGGGCAGTTGGGTGTAACCAGGCCTGCAGGGGAGGGCAGTTAAGGGTGAACAGGCCAGCAGGGGAGGGCAGTTAGGGGTGACCAGGCTGGCAGGGGAGGACAGTTAGGGGTGACCAGGTGACAAGGGAGGGCAGTTAGTGACAATTCGTCCAGCAGTGGAGCAGTTAGGCATCAATCAGGCTGGCAGGAGAGTGGTTAGGGGGTGATCAGGCTGGCAGGCAGAAGCAGTTAGGGACAATCAGGAAGGCAGGCAGGCGAGCGGTTGGGAGCCAGCAGTCCTGGATTGTGAGAGGGATGTTTGACTGCCTGTTTAGGTCCAATCCCACCAGGATTGAGCCTAAATGGGCAGTCGGACATCCCTTGAGGTGCTCCAGATTGGAGATGGTGCCGGCTGGGCTGAGGGACACACAAACACACACCCCATGCACGAATTTCATGCACCAGGCCTCTAGTAATTAGTATAAAGAGAATTAAAAAAAAAAAAAAAGCCAAGAGGCAAGAGAAAAATTTCACCAATTAAAAAAGCATGAAAGGTAAAGTGATTGGAGATAATATGATAGGTATAGAAAACAGAAACAGGAAATATATAGTGACAATTTTAAAATCTGTACATATGTCATGAATGCCTTTAAATTCCTTAGTTCTGAATGAGTCCATTTGTATTAAGTCTGTTATAGTATTATGCCATTTTTCACCCATTGAATCAGAGTCCACCTTTTTCTAAGATATAATAAATGAAATAATTTTCTGAATATTAGACTTGAATCCTATCTAATAAAGAGGGAATATTTTAATTGACCATCACACTCTCCCAAAGATGGTGGTGTCCACAACCAATAAGAAGGGAATATGCTAATTGACTACCATGCCCTCAAAGATGGCGGTGCCCACAACCACAAGATGGCGGTGACCAGTCCCCTAAACCGCTTTGCATGTCTGCCTCTGGAGTCCCCCCGTTTCCTCAGCCCCCCAGCCACCCAGGGCCAGCCCAAGGTTCAGGCAAGCCTCGGATGGTGGCTGCCCAGCCACCCAGAGCTACCCGAGGCTCAGGTAACCAGGGCTGGCCGAGGCTTGCACTGCCGGCAGTGGCAGCAGCAGAGGTGTGATGGGGCATTGCCTACCCCTGATTGCAGGGTCTCCTCCCACCCCTGAGAGCTCCCAGACTGTGAGAAGGGGCAGGCCGGGCTGAGGGACCCCCCCCTCCCCGGTCCAGTGCATTAATTTTCATGCCCTGGGCCTCTAGTTCTCTAATAAAAGTCATGTATTTCAATCAGTGTAGCTCTGATGCCTATTTTACTTCAAACGTCCTAGATATTCTAATCTTGACTTTAAAACTGAAATTTTAGAATATGAACAGAAACAATTCTGATCGTTTTATATCCCCAAATCCCACCACTAGGAAGTCTGACATTCCCAGCCAGGTGAAAGGTTGATGACTTCAGGACAAATAGACAACAGAGCTTATTCAAAGAAGTTGAAGCACAACTATTTTTGAAACAAAATTACTAGAGGCCCAGTGCATGAGATTTGTGCACTCAGGAGGGTCCCTCAGCTTGGCCTGTGCCCTCTTGCAGCCTGAGAGCCCTCAGGGGATATCTGACTGCCGGCTTAGGCCTGCTCCCCACAGAGAGCGGGCCTAAGCCAGAAGTTGAAAATCCTTAGTGCTGCTGTAGAGGCAGGAGAGGCTTCTGGCTGAGTGGCACTCCCCCTGTGGGAGCACACTGACCACAAGAGGGCAGCTCCTGCATTGAGCATCTGCCCTCTGGTGGTCAGTGAGCATCATAGGGACCACTCATTCTGCCATCTGGTCAATTTGCATATTAGCCTTTTATTATATAGGGCTGGGGCTCAGTGCATGAACTCGTGCACCTTGAAAGGAACTGTGGGCCGCGAGGCTGCGGTAGGTACAGGGGTGGGTCTCGGCCCATCCTCTATGCCCCTATGCTGCCCCTTCCACTATGGCCCCCAGCCCCTTTTCTGCTGGCAGTCCCACTTCCGCTGTTGCCACTCCCACATGCTGACTGCGCTGGCCCCGCTTGCACCTGCTGAAGGCATGGAGCAATTGGGGCTGGCGCCAGCAGCTGGTGCAAGTGGGGCTGGCTCTGTCAGCAACAGCTGCTGCCCAGATCACCCCTCAGGAGCAGGGGGAGGTGGAGAAGCCCTCAGGGGCGATCAAGATTGGCAGCTGCCATTTGCACCCACTGATGGCGCTGAGAAATTGGGACCGGAGCCAGGCACCAGCAGTGGGTCTGAATGGGGCTGGTGCTGGCAGTGGGTGCAAGTGGTGGCTCTGGCACCAGCAGCAGGTATGATTGGGGCCGAGAATTTTCAGTAACCACCAGAGGCTTTCCCCAATGACAGCGACCAGTGCCCCGCCTTGGTCTGGCATCCCTGCTCACCTGCTCCACCATCCCGCTGAGGCTGATGCCCGCCATGTTCCACACATGGCCCCTGGTGGTCAGTGCATGTCGTAGCGACTGGTCGTTCAGTTGTTCTGGTTGTTCCACCATTCAGTCTATTTGCATATAAGCCTTTTATTACACAGGATAGTAGTGGGTTATAGAAGCAATATAAAATGGAAGATAACCTACTTGATTTTTGGTGTTAGTCAAAACTGAACTAGTCACAGGAATAAACAAATTTGTAGTATTACCAGAAACTTTTAAGCAGAGACTTAAAGTGATGTTTTTATGCATAACTCAATTAAAAATCCTCCAAGTCTCTCCAAATTTCTTCAACTTGGATTTCCAGATATTTTTCTGATTTACTTTAGTTATTGTTTCCTACTTAATCTGTTCATGTTTATTTTCATTCAAAGAATATTGTCATAAAATATGTGTTCCTTGGAAGAGCAACTAGAAGGTAAGTTACCTATTAAAATCTATCCCTTCTTGTACAAACCACTTCACACTGTGGTTAAAATTAAAAAAAAAAAAAAAAAAGTTACCAAACTTTTGCTAGTTCCTTCTCCAGTGTTTTGATTTGTATGCCCTTCCTCTTTATTTCTACAAAATAAGCTTGATATATTTTCTTCATTCTATATTATAATTAGACTAGAGGCCTGGTGCACGAATTTGTGCATGGGTGTGGTGCGACTGGCCAGCCCCAATGGGCGCAATCAGGGGCCAGGTCAGCAGTGGGGAGAGGCCTTAGGAGGTTGGCTGCCGACTCTGCCCCTAAAGGGGTGGGGGGCTGATTGGGGTGGGGCCATTCAGGTGGTGGGGCCACAGGAGGTTGGGGAGGCCAATCGGGGCCCCGATTGGGCTGGTAGGCCATGGCAGTGTTTGTCATAGTGATCCATCATTCCAGCCATTCTGATGGTTTCATCATTCTGGTTGCTTGGCTTTTATATATATGGATTGTGAAGTACAATTTATTTCTAGATATCCATATGAATTAACCTATCTAATCAATATCAACTACTTAATAAATCCAAATAAGAAAGGAAGCTTATATATAAATATAGAACTGAATTCCTAATAAAACATCAGAAAATAATAACCATCAGTTTGTTGAAATGTAAAAGGTGTTTACCCTGATTGAGATTAATTCTATTTATGTCCGTGTTGAGATATATATTAATATTATTTTATATAATATAATATGAAAAACAAATATAATATACAATTTATATTAATTCCAAAAATCATTTAAATGTTATATACTAATATTTTCTAATATTTTTTATTAAAATGAATTAATTACATGTTCTATTAAAATTATATATGAATATTTATACAAAACTGTCAACACTTACCTTGATTTCAAACATAGGCACATATCCATTAAATCAGGTATAAACATGGGTGCTCATTTCTACAACTTTAATTGCCTTTGTTTTAGAAGTGCTAGATTATAGAAGTAGGCAAGAAAAAGTATAAATATTAACACATAGTAATTTGAAAATGTCCCCAGAACACATTTTATTTCTTAACATTTCAATATGGAAAAACTACTTCAAAAATTAAATGAAGTCACTATTTGAAAATAAAATAGAATATATCTTTCTACATAAAAAAATATGTGCTTTGCCGAAACCGGTTTGGCTCAGTGGATAGAGCGTCGGCCTTCGGACTCAAGGGTCCCAGGTTCGATTCCTGTCAAGGGCATGTACCTTGGTTGCAGGCACATCCCCAGTAGGGGATGTGCAAGAGGCAGCTGATCGGTGTTTCTCTCTCATCGATGTTTCTAACTCTCTATCCCTCTCTCTTCCTCTCTGTAAAAAATCAATAAAATATATTTTAAAAAATATGTGCTTAGTAATTTGGTAATAAAGCAAGGGTTATTATATGTTTATACCCCAGAAGATTCAATGTTCACCTCAAATTTCTGTTTTTATTTCAAAGATTATATTTTGGTTTTCAGACTCACTCAAAATTTTATACTTTTATTAATATCCACTTCCTTACTTGGGTTGCTGCATTATTTCATTTGGTCTCCAATGTGAAAAATAGAGTATATTCTATTTCTTATAGTTTTATTCAAAATAAAAACATTTAGAACTATAAAATTTTCTCTACTCCTTTAATTACCATGGTATTTCATGTTAAACATCACCCTTTTTATTTGACAATTTTACTTTTAGTTTACTCTGTTATTGAATGTTTATATAACAGTGTATTTTGATTTTAAAGTACTGAAGAACAGCCTGGATGGCATGGCTCAGTGGTTGAGTGTTGACCTATGAACCAGGAGGGCATAGTTTGATTCCTGGTGAGGGCACATGCCCAGGTTGAAGACTCAATCCCCAGGATAGGTCATGCAGGAGCCAACCAGTGTTTCTCTCTCATCATTGATGTTTCTATCTCTCTCCCATTCCCTTCCTCATTGAAATCAATAATATATATATATATATATATATATATATCCTATCAATAAAGTGGTAATATGCAAATTGACTATCATGCCCTCTCACAAGATGGCCACCTCCATGTGGTCACAAGATTGCCATGCCCATGTAGTCACAAGATGGCCACCACAGGGGAGGGCAGTTAGAGGCAATCAGGCCTGCAAGGGAGGGCAGTTGGGGGGACCAGGCCAGCAGGAGAGGGCAGTTAGGGGTGACTGGGCTAGCAGGGGAGGACAGTTGGGGGTAAATGCATCAGCAGGGGAGGGCAGTTGGGGGCAATCTGGCCAGTAGGGGAGCAGTTAGGCATTGATCTGGCTGGCAGGGGAGTGGTTAGGGGGTGATCAGGCTGGCAGGCAGAAGCAGTTAGGGGTAATCAGGCAGGTAGGCAGGCAAGCAGTTGGGAGCCACAGTCCCGGATTGTGAGAGGGATGTCCAACTGCTGGTTTAGGCCCGATACCTGTGGGGTCCCAGGGTGCAGGCTAGGCTGAGGGACACCCTCCCCTCAACAAGTGCACGAATTTCAATTTCATGCACCGCCACTCTAGTATATGTATATATATACTAAGGAACATTTGGTCGCCTTTGAATATTTATTATTTGTTTCTAAATTATTGGTTTATGAATAGAAAATCTACATTGTAGAATTAATAAAGTTTTCTTTATGTTCAAATACACAGTCAGGACTACAGACTGAAGGAACCCAGGTTGATTCTGGTCAATGGCACATACATTGGTTACAGGCTCAACTTCTAATCCTGGTAGGGGTGCTTGCGGGGGCCAACTAATGGATGTGTCTCTCTGTCTCACCCCCTCTCTTCTACTCTCTAAAAATCAATGGAAAATTATCCTTGAGTGAACATTAACAAAAACAAGAAAATCATAAAAACCAAACGAACAACAACAACATAAAAACACAAACATTTTTGTAATTGTCTATCAGCTTATAAAATTATATATACATACATATATGTGTGTGTGTGTGTGTGTGTGTGTATTACATATGCTATATATGATTAATTACAAATAAAGTCTAATGGCTATTACCCAGTTTCTCTATTTACTTGGTTATTTTTTGTATATTAGAAGTATCTGTTTTAAAGTAGGTATTTCTAGCAAGGTTTTTATGTCTATTTTTCTTTGCCTATTTAAAAAATTGTAATATATAGATGCTATTAATCTCAAATGCTTATTTATTGCCTTATTTTCTAGAATTTCCTTATTTTAACATTCATGAAGATGAAGTTTATAATCATCCATTTTCACTTAATTGAATCTCTATTGTTCATCTTTCTCATTTAATCTCAGTCATTACCTCATAGTAATCTTCAAATCTTTGTTTATGCAGTGCTCTTAAAAATCTGTCTGAGGTGTTCCTATCTCTAAAGATCATATCATAATTTTTTCTGTCCGTTTTTTTTTTTCCAGCTCATAACCTTCATCAACACTTGTACTTTACCAAGACTTAAAAATTAAATGATTCTATTTTTTTTTTATTTTCTCTCCCCTCTTGACATCTTGTTATATATCCAAGTTATTATAATCTTTCTCATGAATATATCTCCAGTTCTTTTTCCTATTATTTTTCCTGGCAAATTGGCCTTTGGTAAATTCTGAATCTTGTTTACTCTACACTTGTACCTCTGCAGGTGACTATAACTGGGGAAAATCAGCCCTGCTGAATGGCCTTCCTTGAAATTCACCACCAGGCCCCTTGGATGTGTCCTCATTTACTAGTATTTAACAGGAAACATTAGAATAATCATAAAATCTTAACTGTATTTTCCTGTTATTTCTCTATTTTTATACCTTGTTTACTCATGAATAGAATAATTTTCGCTGTGCTTTTGAGTATCTACAGATGGATTCTAAAAATCATTTATAAGCAAGATAGAAGTATTTTGTCCTTTCAGGTGCTTTGCTTCACACTATGTACTGTCCATGCTCCCACAGCTATCTTACCTAATAATAGACAAACATGTAAATTGACCGTACCTCCACTACGCCCACAGTCAATCAGAGTGAGTATGCAAATTAGAAGGCCAAAGATGGCGGCCGCCTAGCTGCTCCAGGCACAGAGTGGCCAGGTGGGGCAGGACGCCTGCTATGAGAGCGAGGGTGGGGGGGCGAAGAGATCTACAGGATCGGAGTGCCACAGCGAAGACAAGACTTCAGACTCCGGAGCCTGCAGCAAAGACAAAGAAGGCAGACTCTGGCCAGAGCGAAGGCCTGGGTCCCGGGTGCTGGAGGAAAACCGGTGCTGGAAGCCAAGGGAAGGAAGGCCTATTGCACGAATCTCTTCATGCAACGGGCCTCTAGTGTGCATATAAAAAAAGACTAGATGGCATGTACTTTCTCTTCTTTGTTTCCCTTCTTTATTGATGGGTTTCTAGGAAGTTTTCTTGTAACCCTTCCTCCTCAACTCCTGAATGTAGCTAAGTTAGTTGTATAATTGTTATAATTTTATTTTTACTATGTCTCTTCTATTTAAATAATGCTTACAAATCTTTAAATTTTCCTATTATCTATGGGTATCTTCCAGCTGTAGAGAGATATATGCAAATGAATGTATATGAAGATTCATTTACTGCTATTCTTTGTTCTTCTTTTCATTTTATCTACTTTTGAAGTCTCCTTTCAGGATTACTTGTATTATTTCTTATTTTAAAAATTCTTGCCTCAGAACAGGTACTGGAGTGACATAAAATCTGAATTCTTGCCTATTGCTGGTAACCTTAATTTCTTCCTAATAGTTTAATAATACCTTTGGTAGTCATATGATGTTTTATGACAAGTTGCCTTAGCTCAGAATACAGAAGCAATTTTCCTTCATTCCCCCTCTTAATGTTTACACCTGAGAATCTATTGACAAAAGAAATATTTTACTTTACTGATAACCTCTATTTTCTACCTAGAAACTTTAATAATTTACTCTTTATAGTTAGAATTCAAAAAATTTTAACAGAAATTCATATATGTGTCTTTTCTTATCAATGTATCTTTAAACTTAATGAATCCTTTCAAAGCACACTCAGGTCTTCCTTCAAATTAATACAATATTCTTATAATATTTTATTTGTTTGAATAGCATCCCTTCTATAATTGTTTTTATCTTGTTCTTATATTAGTTTTCTCTGTCTACCCCCTGACCCTCTTCCCCCCTCCCACAAAACAACAACAACAACAACAACAACACACACACACACACACACACACACACACACACAGACTTCAACCATGGCATCAGAATGAACTTTTATAAATAAATTGTAATTTTACAAGTGACAACATACACAATCTCTAAGGGCCCTCCCTGAGGGAAAAGGAGTATGACAATCTGAAAGATTTGCCAGCCACACTGTTGAGTTCTGACATTGCTGCTTTGTTCATTCTCAGCAGTGGGTGGCTGTCCCATATTGTCAGCTGCTGTGCTTCAGTGAGCACTTACAGTGAGCAGAATGGATGATGCTCTCAGGTGATCCCAAGCAAGTTACACTCTAGTGTTTCATCTTCCTTCTTGCTGATGTCCAGACCAGTCCACCTATTCACATCCAATAGATGTCAGAACCAATGGGATATTTTGATACTATATCAATTGAAATAAACAATCACTATACTCTTAGAAGAATATGGATAGACTCAAGAATATGTTACTGGCCAGTTGACAGATGAATTGCTAGGGATTTTTATAAATCTGATATTTTGAAAATGCCTATTGCACATAGGGTATCAAAATAAATTATGACATAACTAAAATGTTAAAATGTGCCAAGGAACTATTCATTTTAACAAATTCTAACCTAATAATATAGGTGTTTTTATGAAAATGACATAATTCTGCTGGGGTAAATTGTACATAAGTATGCAATAAATCAGAGAGGCTAAACAATGAACATAATATAACACCTACCACTGCATACCTTTTACCACTTATAGAAATACATATTTCTAATTCTAGGAAACATATCAAATCCATGTAGCCCCACACATTTGTATTTTTTTAGACTCTTTTTAGAGCAAAAAGTGAAAAATAATACAAGATTATTAGTGGCTATTTTAAAATAGAAAAGTAAGTAACATATAATAATAATAATTAGGTAACTTTAAAACAGACATGCAAAAAAAGTCCATCAGACTTATTTAGTGAATTAAATGTCTATTTTTTTATTTTATTTGATGCAATGTTTAAGAAATAATTTTTAGAAGTCATGGGGAATGTTTTCAAAAAGTATCAGACTATTCACTCAAATATGTATTTCCCTGTCTCTACTATTAATTGGCAAAAACATGGATGATGCTATCATAGTTTACTTCTTAAATACTATCAAAGGACTTTGCATAAAATATTTTTCATATTTTACTTGATTTGGAAAAATACATATTATGAAAGGATTTATATAGAGCATATTAAAAAGGTGAACCAATTTCTATGCTAAAATATTATTCAGAACTATGAACATATGTGATTTTGTCAAAGATTTTTTTTACCAGTTATTGAAATAAAATATAAGCTATTTTGTAGAAAACTATTGTGGCTACTAATGTTTCTTATTAATTATAGGCAGGTTGATATTTAATGCACATGTTAGCAATTGCAAAACATATCCCTCAAACTCAACATTTTTATACACAATTGACTATAAACTGAAAAGTTAAACATAATATGAAAAATTTTATTATATGTAGTTAAACTGATAATGATTTCAACTTAGATTCAGGGTGATAATCAATTATTTTGTTTCAGTTAGATGTTTCCAGCTCAGGCTCACTGTAGATATATTGGAACACATGAAGACATTACAATCACACATGACAATGGTGAGAGTGCTCGTTGTTGAAGGTGTAATATTTTTTATCATTAAGAAAGTGCTATTCTTCATATTTAAGAAAGCTGAAATTTTTTGATATAAAAATTGTTATGATTTGATTGCAATTGCACCTGATAAATCTTGACATAATTTTCTCTCCATCTATATTGGCTATTCTCATCAATATTTTAAAGAGCACAAATTTTCACTCACAACAAAAAAACTGAGTTCCTTGCAGTAACACACATTTTCATAAATGTAGTGGTAAGACAAAAAAAAAAAAAGTTTAAATCATATTAAATTTTATTTTAAGTACCTGAATTAAGTAATTTACCTTAAATAAATATTTGATCTTCATTAAACATCCTTGCTTTCTCTAGGTTTTTGTATGGTATCATTCATTTACAATAAAAAATAAAGTTAAAGGCAACTAGTCACCATTAGTGTTAAGCTTTTCAATTTTAAAAATTCAGCTTATAAGCAGGATGTGATTTTTCCAGAAGGTCCTATTTACTGGGTAACAACTTGGAATAAACAACTGCAGAGTGATTTTTAAGTTTATAGGCGATATGGGATTTCATAAAAACTTGTTAAATGTGTAATAGTTGTTATGAATATTTCCCCTTGAAATTTTTATAACCATGATTATTGATATTTACTTGTATGTTGTGTCTTTGTGTGTAGTTGTATTTAGATATTTCACAATTTAATGGAGATATTCTTCATTGCAATATATATACATGCCAATGACTCTCATGTATGACAGCTACTCTTTTTCACTCCAGAGAAATGTCTAAAGTGCTTTCTTTTTTAGGACAAATTTACTTTGCTTTAAAACAATAATTTTGTGGATGAAAGAAGGTGAAGAAATTAAGCCAAAACACACACACACACACACACACACACACACACACACACACACACCCCACTCATAGACACATACAACAGTGTGAAAACAGATTGAAGATAGCCAGAGGGGAAGAGGAGTGGAGGGAGAAGGTGGTCAAAAGGGGTGAAAGGAAGGATAGAAATAGACTTTGCTTGTGGCAACGAGTGCACAATGCAGTGTGGGTTGATGTTTTATTGAGCTGTACACTTAAAACCTGTATGGTTTTGCAAACCAATGTCACCCCCATTAAACTCAATAAAAAATTAAACAATGATTTTGCATAAACTCCATAGAGTCACCAGGAAAGCTTCTGAAATCACAGATTCTTTGGGATCTGAATCATTCAGATTCTGAATCTGTAAGTTTGCAGTGGGCCTTAATATTTACACAGTCTAACAAACCAAAAGTAATTATGTTGTTGCTTGCTTGAGGAAAACACCTAGAGATAGCTAAAGCATCATCCATAATTCTGTTGTCTTTATTAAGTTTTAGATTTGATACTCATATATTCCTCTGTATTTTGAACAATGCCTTAAGTTCTAACCATAGGAACAGAGTTTATTTATTGTTCTTATAAAAGTTACAAACTAGGTGCTATGGTTCACTCAAAGCTGAGGAACTATATCTCCCTCAAGATGGATTGACTTTTTCTCTTAAGTTTATAACCAATATGCTCTTTCTTTCCTTCATGAACAACATGCTCATTGCTCAGTAGGAAAATTTTCCTTGACACAGGTTAGTTTTTACACCTCAGGATCTTCATAACCTTCCAGAATATCTTTACCTCCTCACCTTCTACCCACATCATATCCACAAGGTAAAAAAAATATGCCTCATTAAAATGTCATGCCATTTGCCTTGTGGAATGATTCTGACCACAAACTTTGAGGTGGGCTTGTAAGATTCAAATCCCAACTCTGATATTTATAAACTCACTGACTTTGGGGAATAACTTTTGTGATTTGTGCTTACAGTCCTTGACCATAAAATAGGCATGGAAATAATATCTATCTTATAAACAAAAGTCTTTGAACAATACATACTATATAGTAAAGGCTATTACATTTTTTAAAAAATATATTTTATTGATTTCCTTACAGAGAGGAAGGGAGAGGGATAGAGAGTTAGAAACATCAATGAGAGAGAAACATCGATTAGCTGCCTCCTGCGCACCCTCTACTGGGGATGTGCCTGCAACCAAGGTACATGCCCTTGACTGAAATCGAACCTGGGACCTTTCAGTCCACAAGCCGACGCTCTATACACTGAGCCAAATCGGTTAGGGCAAGGCTATTACATTTTGTTATCAGATTTTAAATTTACTTTTTCCCAGTTTGAGTAACAGAATCTTAACAAGAGAAATAGTTTTGGTTTACACAGCTGTAGTCTCAATATATGATTCTATTCAAATAAATTATTTAACACACGACTTTATAAAACAACAAAGATTATTATTGAATTTTGAAGATTCCCCATTATATACTACACTAGAGGCCTGATGCATGAAATTCATGCAAGGAACTCGGCCCTTGCAGCCCCGGCTTCATCTGGAAGGTTGTCTGGAAGGACGTCCTGAAGATTATTTGGCTGTCTGGTCTAATTACCATATTATGCTTTTATTATCCTATATAATAAAGAGGTAATATGCAAATTAACCCTCATGCCCTCACAAGATAGCTGCCTACAACCAGGCTGTCAGGGGGTTAGTGAGGGATGACCAAACGACTGAACAGCAGGCTGCATGTGGCAACCTGGCTGGCAGGGGCGAGGCAGTAAGGGGTGACCAGGCTAGTGGGGGGGGGGCAGTTAGGAGTGACCAGGTTGCCAGGGAGGGGACAGTTGGGGGTGACCTGGATGGCAGGGGCGGGCAGTTAGGGGCAACCAGGCTGGCAGGGTGGGCAGTTAGGAGTGATCAGGCCAGCACCCAGAGGCAGTGAGGGGCGATCAGGCCAGCAGGGGTTGGGGGTCAGTAAGGGGTGACCAGGCAGGCAGTCAGGTGAGCTATTAGGAGCAAGCGGTCCTGGGGATCGGGCCTAAACAGGCAGTCAGACATCCCCCGACGGATCCCAGATTGGAGAGGGTGCAGGCTGGATTGAGTGGACCCCCCATGCCCAAATTTTATGCACTGGGCCTCTAGTAATAGATAATATATAGATTATAACACTCCCTTAAATACAACCAATAAGAACAAGGAGCATGTATTAATGAGAATCCAATCCTATAAAATAATGTTGGACTTAAGAATTTAATTGATCTATTGACAATTAGGACCAAGGTAATGACTCTAGTCTCCATTGGATTCTCATCCTGCCTTATAATAGAGAAACATGCAAATTGACCGCAACTCCGCTATGCCCATGATTGGGCCTGCCAGAGGCTGGGGGCGGGACTCCGGGTGGCCTATCCGGCAGTTGGGAAGACCAAGATGGCTGCGCGCAATCCTGTTAGTTCCGGGGGTCCGGGCCGAGCCCGGCGCTCCACAGGGGTCCCTGGGTGATGGCCACCCGGGGGGGCGTGTCCGGGCCGAGCCCGGCGCTCCGCGGGGGTCCCTGGGCGATCGCCACCCTGGCCTAAATGGCTGGTGCTGAGAGGGATCAATGGGGCCCGTGGAAGGATCGGGAGGTAGTTGACCAATGAGGGCATCTGCAGCAGCCGGATGCAGAGCTCCGGTCCGCGTTCTCCAGGTTGGCCTCCGTGGGGTCCGCGTTGCACCCATAGTGGCCGAGTGGGGATGCTGCATGAGGCCAGCTTCCCAAGCCAGGCTGCCGAGGGAGGGAGGGCCTCTGGGCTGGGAGCACTCCCCCACCCCAGTGGACAGGACACAGAGAGCGAGCAGCAGAGAGCTACTAGCGGTGGTGGGTGTGGTGGCCTAGCTTCCAAGAGGCTGGCTTCAGCTGCTGTGGCCTGCGCTGAGCTGGCTAGTGGTGGGGGCAACTGCGGGGGCGCATCCGAGGCTGGGGCACTGGGAGACGTGGGACTGCAGCCCAGAAAGCGAGGCTCCGGAGGACCTGGTCACCGACCCCCGGCATTGAAGCCACCTCCTACAAGATGTATCCTAGCCTAGGTGTGTGGGAAGCAGGTTCAGGAACCTCTCCCTTTGCGGCGCGAGAGCCCAGGCCTGCTAGCGCCCCAGAGGAGACCCCCGCCAGGATCGGGGGCTTGACCAGTCTCTAAACCAGGGCGGCCATTAGCCCAGGCCTGCCAGCCCCCCAGAGGAGATCCCCACCAGGATCGGGGGCGTGACCAGCCTCTAAACCGCCCGCGGCCCTAGCCCAGGCCTGCCAGCACCCCAGAGGAGACCCCTGCCAGGATTGGGGTCATGGCCAGCCTTCAAACTGTGGCGGCCCCTAGCCCAAGGAGGCCTCCTGGCCGAGGACGCCTGAGTCTGTTCTTGACCTAGGGCCGGGCTCTCCCCGCAAGGGACTCAGAAGCCGCCAGAGTCTAACTGCCAGTCTCTGGGAGTGCATCCACTGTCCACCAAAAAGTAGGGCCATCAAACCATTCAGTCTCAGTGCAGGCACAGGTCCGTGGCTGACGGGGTGGAGGCCAGACCAAAACAAAACAGCAGAAACACCCTGCCCACCTGGGCGGGTACTGCTGTAGTCCACGTGGCCTGGGCAGTGTAGAAAGCGCTACCTTCTCCCAGGTCCTGTGCTGGCACCGCCGCCTCGCTCACCCTCAAGCCCCCCTGAGTCCTGACAGCAAAGTGTGTGGGGCATTCTGCAGGAGTTGTACCGTTCTGGGTGCTTTTGCCCAAAGACACACTTTGGGATGAATTCAGAGCCACATCTCATTTCCCATGAGACTGGAAGAACCATGTAAAAGGATTTTGACAAAAGCTTTCCACAACTCTGTTTATTCTTTTGAATCCATAAAACGACCTTAAAAAAAGCATCCGGGCCACCTAAGAAAGAATGCACTTTCTGGCCAGAGCACGCAGGATTCTTTTGCCCAACAGGTTAAAGGGAGCAGAGCTGGCACAGTGGGAATGGCCCTGGTGCCCTATGAGGAGACCGGGGGAATGGGGTTGCCGAAATTCCATAAGCCTCTTGCCACCTTCTCCTTTGCAAACCATACCATCCACATCCACCAGAACTGGAGGCAACTGGGAATCACAGCCGTGATTTGGGACATGGTAAGCAAATCTTGAGGGGCCTCTGAAAACATCTGCAACTGATTATAAGACTGGTCTTTATTTAAAAAGAAATAAAAGAACAGCTTTGTTGAGATATAACCCATATACTGTAGATGTCACCTAAAGTGTACAATGAACTGGTTTTTTAAAGTAAATTCAGAGTGGTACAACCATCACCATGCTCAATTTTTAAATATCTTCATGACCCATCCCCTCCAAAAAAAAACTTCTACCCACTGGAATCATTTTCCTGATCATCTTCCCCAAAATAGATTGCACTTTAAAGGTGGGTAAAGGAAAGTTGAGGGAAGTTAAAACACTGCACAAAGGATATTGTAAGATGACAAAGCCCAAAGTGAAGATCATGTGTTTTCTTTAAAATATATATATATTTTTAAAATTTCAGAAAGGGAGAGGGAGAGAGAGATAGAAACATCAATGATAAGAATCACTGATCAGCCGAAACCGGTTTGGCTCAGTGGATAAAGCGTCGGTCTGTGGACTGGAAGGTCCCAGGTTTGATTCCGGTTAAGGGCATGTACATTGGTTGCGGGCACATACCCCAGTGGGGGGTGTGCAGGAAGCAGCTGGTCGATGTTTCTCTCTCATCGATATTTCTAGCTCTCTATCCCTCTCCCTTCCTCTCTGTGAAAAATCAATAAAATATATTAAAAAAAAAAAAAAAAAGAATCACTGATCAGCTGCCGCCCACAGGCCCCCTACTGGGGATTGAGCCCAAAACCCAGGCATGTGTGCCCCTGATCAGAATCAAACTTGGACTCTTCAGTCCACAGGCCGATGCTCTCTCCATTAAGCCAAACTGACCAGGGCCATGTGTTTTCTTCAAGTTCTGCGTGGTTGTAATGGTCCCCAAATCTATACTAATAAAAGGGTAATATGCTAATTAGAGTGGTTGTCTTCCGGACATCTTTCCAGACAAAGCCGCAGTGGCTACAAAGGCCAAGGCTCAGGCAGCCATAACCAGCTGCAGTGGCAGCAGCATTGGGGTTATGGGGGTGGTGCCTCCAGAGGGAGGCCAGACAGGGGGTCAAGGCACAGGCAGTTTGGGGTGATCAGGCTGATAGGGGAGGGCAAGGTAGGGGCAATCAGGCTGGCAGGAGATCAAGGTAGGGGTGAGCAGGCAGGCAGGCAGTGGGGTTAGGGACAATCAGGCAGGCAGGCAGGTGAGTGGTTAGGAGCCAGCGGTTCCGGATTGTGAGAGGGATGTCCGACTGCCTGAAGTTGGACATCCCCTGAGGGGTCCCAGATTGAAGAGGGTGCAGATTGGGCTGAGGGGCACACCCCCCCTACCCCCCCTCCCACCAGTGCATGAATTTTGTGCACCGGGCCTCTAATTAATACACACTTCTTGTTCTCATTTGAAGCAATATGAACTGTGCATGATTACAATTCTCTCTGAGGAGAAACTCTATCTAGGAATTCACAATGGCGACATACCACTACTTAAAAAAATGTTGATTTCATACTACTTTGAGAAACATATTACTCCCCTAACACAGAAAACATCTAATTTCTATTTCTTTATGTAATGCCCAAATTGTATAGATTAGGTTATTATAGGCCCATCATTCCTTTATTTAAAAAAGATTAGTTGCAAATTTTGTTTTCATTAAAGTATTCTTTTTGAGGATTTTTTTTCAACTTTTAAAGGAAATGTGTATTTTTAAATTTACTTTTTCATTAGAGTTGACATACTTTCAGGTACATAGGATAGTGATAGACATTTACATACCTTACAGAAGTGTTCACTACAATAGAACTGGGGCCCATCTGACTATATACATAGTTACTGCAATTTTATTGACTATACTAGAGGCCCATTGCACGAAGATCCGTGCAATAAGCCTTCCTTCACCTGGCTGCCGGCACTGGTTTTCCTCCAGCACCTGGGACCCAGGCCTTCGCTCTGGCTGCCTTCCACCTTTGCTCCGGCCAGAGCACCGCTCCTGTAGCTCCCTCCGCCCCCCGCCATCCCTCTCATAGCAGACGTCCTGCCCTGCCCAGCTGCTCCACGCCTGGAGCAGCTGGGGGGCGGGGCCGCCACCATCTTTGTCCTGCTAATTTGCATATTCCCTCCTGATTTGCTGGTGGGCGCTGCGGAGGTATGGTCAACTTACATATTTCTCTTTTTATTATTATATATTTCCTATGCTCTAATTTACATCCCCATGACTATTCTGTAGCTACCAATTTGCAGTTCTTAATCCCCTCAACTTTTCTACATCATCCCAAATCTCTCCCTTTTGCTGACCACTAATTTATTTGTATCTATGAGTTTGATTCTCTTCTGTTTATTTTGAGTCCACATATAAGTAAAATCCATTTTGTCTAGTATAAGCATTGTCAGTTCAGGTGTTTTGGTGTGTTTTTTTTTTTTCATTTCCATTTGCATGAATATTATTTTCCATCCCTTTGCTTCAATCTGTTTATAATCTTTTGAAATGAAGTGGGTTTATTATAGTTGAATATAAGCAGGTCTTGTCTTTTTATCCATTCAGCCACCCTATATATTTTGATTGGAACATTTAGTCCACTTACATTTAACTTAATTATTAAGTATGTAGTTATTGCCATTTTATTAATTGCTTTCTGATTGTTTTTTTGTAGGTCTCTGTCTCTTTCCTATTCTTTTGCTGTCTTGATGACTTTTTAATGTTATGCTTGGATTCTTTTCTCTTTAATACTTGTATACCTTTTAACTTTTTTGGTTTGTGGTTATTATGTGCTTCATATATACAAAGATGTGTTTATAGCCATCTATTTTAAGTAGATGTGTGTTTAAATTAAAGCACATTCTAAAATCATTAGGATTTTTAGTCCCCCCTCTACATTTATGTTTTTGTCATTATTATTTTTTAAATTGATTTTCAGAGAGAGGGGAAAGGAGAGAGATAGAGGATAGAAACATCAATGAGAGAGGAACATCATCAATCGGCTGCCTCCTGCACACCCCAAACTAGGAATCGAACCTGCAAACCTGGCATGTTCCCTAAAAGGGAATTGAACCAATAACTCTTGGTTACTGTGTCCATGCTCAACTACATCAGCTGGACTGTCATTATTGTTTTAAATTATTTTATGTGTATCCCTTACTTTATTGTTGTAATTACACGTGATATTTCTACTTTTGCATTAGTTTTATTTTTTTAATTTTCTATTAAATTTTGGGGTGATATTCATTAATAAAATGATACAGGTTTCAACTGTAACATTTTATAATACATCATCTGTATATTGCATTATGTGCTTACCACTCAAAGTCAAATCCCTTTCCATCACCATACATTTGACTCCCTTTACCCTTTGCTACCTCCTTCCCACTCCCATTTCCTTCTGGTAACCACCATACTAATGTCTGTTTCTATGAGTTTTTAAAATATATTTTTATTAATTTCAGAGAGGAAGGGAGAGGGAGAAGAGATAGAAACATCAATGATGAGAGAGAATCATTGATTGGCTGCCTCCTGCACACCCGACACTGGAGATCGAGCCCACAACCTAAGCATGTGCCCTGACTGGGAATGGAACCAGTCAGACATCCCTTTCACAATCTAGGACTGCTGGTTCCCAACTACTCGCCTGCTTGCCTTCCTGATTGCTCCTAACTGCTCTGCCTGCCAGCCTGATCACCCCCTAACCACTGCCCTGCCAGCCTGATCGATGCCTAACTGCCCTCCCCTGACACCCCAGTCACCCCCAAATGCCCTCCCTTGCATATTCCCTTTTTATTAGATAGGTTTTTTTCTTTAGCATATTGGATAGTCCTAACTGGTTTGGCTCAGTGGATGGAGCACTGGCCTGCAGATTCAAGGGTCCTAGGTTCGATTCTGGTCAAGGGCATGTACCTTGGTTGGGGGCACATACCCAGTCGGGAGTTTGCAGGAGGCAGTTGATCAATGTTTCTTTCTCATAGATGTTTCTAGCTCTCTAACCCTTTCCCTTCCTCTCTGTAAAAAATCAATAATATATATATTATAAAAAAAGAAACATTTAAGATTCCTCTATATCTGCCTGGCTGGTGTGACTCAGTGGTTGAGACCCCAGACTGCCACTGCTGGAGGGGTTCTGGCCCTGGCCAGGCTGAGACCCCAGCCCAAGGCTGCTGCCTCAGCCCACCCAGATGACACCCCATCTCAGCCTGGCTGTGGATAGCCCGGTGGGTGCCTTCCCTGGCCTGAAGATCGCACATTGGGGGTGCACTGCGCTGCTGGCCTGACACCCCAGCCCCAAGCCCCATGGCAGACTTCGCCCCAGATCACGCGTGGCTCAGGGTCAGGTCGCTGCCAGCCTGACACACTGGGCAAAAGTCTCGCGGCCTACTTCGCCCAGATCGCGCTTATCTCAGGGGCGGGTCGCTGCTGGTCTGACACACCAGCCAAAAGCCTCGCGGCCTGCTTCGCCCCGGAGGGCGCGGCTGGGGGGGCGGGTCGCTGCCGGTCTGATACACCGGCAAAAAGCCCCTGCAGCCGCTTTGCCCCGATCACACTAGGCTCTGGGGCGGGTCGCTGCCGGTCTGACACACCAGCCAAAAGCCCCACGGCCTGCTTCGCCCCGATGGTGCATGGCTTGGGGGGCTGGTCGCTGCCGGCCTGATGCCCCGGCCCCAGGCCCCGTGGTCCGCTTCACCCTGGATCCCTCACGGCTCAGGGGGCGGGTCGCTGCCGGCCTGACACCCCGGCCAAAAGCCCCGCGGCCGCTTCGCCCCCATCACACTGGGCTCGGAGGCGACCAGCTGGACACCCCAGACTGCCGCCACTGGGCAGGAATTGCTGTGTGTGGGGTGGGCGCCTCCCAGCTAGACACCCTGGACTGCCACTGCTGGGCAGACTTAGGGACTCCGCTGGGGCTTGGGGCTAAGAGGACTGGGCGCCGCCATCTTGTGGCCATGGGCGCAGCCATTTTGTCGCGGAGTGATGGTTAATTTGCATATTACCCTTTTATTAGATAGGATATGAATTAAATCATTAGGTTCTTGAATTTTTCCATCAGACTTATTTTGCTTAGCATGATTTCCTCAAGATTCATCTATATTGTTGCAAATTGCAGCTTTATAGTTGGTTGATCTACTGCTTTTACTAAGTGTACCTTTGTCAGTGAGAATTTTTTTTTTCTTTTCTCTCTGTATATTTTTAAAATATATTTTTATTGATTTCAGAGAGGAAGGGAGAGGGAGAGAGATAGAAACATCAATGATGAGATATAATCATTGACCACTGGCTGTCTCCTGCACACCCCCTACTGGGGATTGAGCCCCCAATTCAGGCATGTGCCCATGACCAGAATCGAACCTAGGACCCTTCAGTCCACAGGCTGACGCTCTATCCACTGAGCCAAACCAGCTGGGGCTTTTCTATATTTTCTTATTCATATATTTGATCCTTTATTTTCTTCTTAAAAAAGTCCCTTTAACATTTCTTGAAACACTGATTTAATGGTGATAAACTCCTTTAGCTTTGTCTTATCTGGGAAACGCTCATCTTTGATTCTAAATTATAGCTTTGCTGGGTAGAGTAATATTAGTTGTAGGCCCTTGCTTGTCATCACTGAATATTTTGTGCTAAACCCTTTGAGCCTTCAAAGTTTCTTTCAAGAAATCCATTGACAATCTTATGGATTACATACCATTATATGTAACTAACTGCTTTCATGTTGCTATTTTTAAGATTATTTGTCTTTAACCTTAGGCAACTTAATAATGATGTTTCTTGGTGTGGACTTTGGGATCTTTTTGTTTGGGACTCACTGTGCTTCCTTGACTTGTGTCTTATTTCTTCACCAAATTAGGGAAGTTTTTATCATTATTTTCTCAAATTGGTTATCAATCCCTTGCTCTTGCTCTTGTCCTTCTTCTGGTACTCTTATTATAAGAATGGTGTTGTGCTTGATGTTGTTCCAGAAGACCCTAAAACTATCTTAATTAAAAAAAAAAAAAAAAAAAAAAACTCTCTCTGTATCTATATATATTTTTTGCTGTTCCAATTGGGTATTTTTCACTACTCTTTCTTCAACATTGCTGATTCATTTCTCTGCTTCATCTTATCTGTTGTTGATTCCCTCTAATGTGTTCTTCATTTCAGATATTGTATTCTTCATTTCTGATTGGTTCTTTTATGTTTTCTATCTACTTTTTTGTTTTCTATGTTTTTGTTGAAATGTTCACTGAGTTCAACTATTCTTCCTCCAAGTTCATTGGGCATCCTATAGTCAGTGTTTCGAACTCTATATCTGGTAGGTTCCTTGTCTCCATTTAATTCATATATTTTTCTAAATTTTGTCCAGTTCTTTAATTTGAGACATGTTTCTTTGTCTCCTTACATTGGTAGACTGAGTCTCTGTATTGTTTCCATGTATTAGGTAGGTCTTCTATGTTTTCCAATCTTGACAGAATGGCCTTATGTAGAATGTGTCCAGTGGTTCCCAGTGGTGAAGTGTCTCTGATTATCTGAGTCTGGTGCTCCAGGAGTGTTCCCTGTGTGGGTGGTGTGTATCTTCTTGTTATAGTTGAGTCTCAATTGTCGATGACAACTAAGTGGTGGAGTTGACTCTACCTTATGTTGACTGGCTATGTCTATAGCAGGTGAGCTATTGTGTGTAGACTGACCCTATAGAGCAGATGTTTTTCGTATTGTTTTGTATTGTTTTGTTTTGGGCAGTGGTTCTGGATCCAGCTGAGTCCAGTCTTCTAGTGTGTCACTTTTGGAGCTGGTTGGGTGGTGCTGTGGTATGGTCTGAACTATGTATTGGTTCTAGAGACTTTTGAGGTCTCTAGTGTAGGCCAAAGACAGCTGTCATTTGTGCCTGGCTTAGGGCTTCTTTGTAGGAGCTACAAAGTGAGCTGTGGTTGACTGTCATTTATGCTAAGCTTGGAAGCTCTTGTGGGTGCTGGTGGGCTATTGTGAAAACCAAGGCCAGCTGTCACTTGTCTTTGGTTGGGACCCTTTGGTGGGCACTATGATGTGAGCTGAGGCTAGCCAACACTTTTGCTAGACTTGTGGTCACTTAGTTAAATCTATGTTCCAGGGCAAGACTGGTTGCTGTTTATGTTAGGCTTGGGGTCACCTGATGGGAGTTACAATGCAAGTTGAAATTGGTCTCCGCTTATGCTGGACTTGGAGCTGCTAAGCAAGAGCTAGAATACACACATAGGCTGAATGATGCTTGTTTGTTTGGGGTTTGTGGACCTTTGAGACATTTGTGGAAGTCTGCAGCATGAGCTGAGACAAGAGGCTTGTGTGGAGGAGCAAATGGAAGAGGCTCTGGCTGGGCAGGTGAGTTAGGGTCTGAATGAATCACCAGGGCAGGGAGAATAGTGATAGTCAGGTTAATGAAGATTTGGCACATACCCTGCTGGGCTAGCTGAGTGGGCAGGGAGCTCCAAAAAGGAAAATTGGAGGCTAGAAGCACTTCTGTCCCAGAGAGAGTTGCCTGAATCCACACCCCTCCACCTTTGCTGTGAAGTTAGACAATTTAGTTCCTCCCTATTTGACCCTACTGTCCCTTCAGTTGAGTTTAGAGACAGTGGGTTTGTGAGAGAGTGGTTTTTGTGCCATCATTATTAGCAGACCTTTGTCTTTTTTAGTGTGCAAACCCCACTGTTTTCACAACCATGTTTTATTCCCATGATTTAGGTCCTGGGTTGGGTTGCCTGGCATAGGTCTGAGACCCCTCACTTCTCTGGGAGACCTCTACAGCCAATATATCCCTCCAATTATTTTCTTTCTGCCCCGGCCAGCGGGGTCTTCTAACGGGGGTACCGAGGCGGCGCACCTAAGAGAATGAGAAACAGACAAGGGATGCAAAGAATGGAGGCAAGACAAAGGGGTTTCTGATCAAGCCTCTAAATTTTATTTTTACAGCGCTCCTTATATGTGGTTTCTAGAAGGGGAGATGTCTAGGGGAGATGGGGGCTGAAAGGGTCATGTGGACTTAGATAATTGACTAAGGTTGTAAAGGGGGCTGACTATAAACTAAGGTTGTAAAGGGGGCTGACTATAGATAAAGAGTTTGGCGGTTAAAGGGCAACTATGGAAAGAATGCTTTGTTCTCAGACAAGAGGAGGTGGGCCTGGTTTCTGTGAGTTTCTGTTTCAGTAACTTGCTGAAGTAAGGTCAGAGTTAATCCTTTGACCAACTCTTGGTTCCTGACATCTTTCTTTTTCTTCTTAGATGTTATTTTATTTTTTAAATAAAATAAACTTCAAAAATGCTATTTTAATACTTTCACCAATTCTATAAAGTTGTATTAATTTTATTTTACATTTCTTACTACTTTCTATTTTATTTTTAAAATTAAATTTATTGAGGTAACATTGGTTAATAACATTATATAAGTTTGAGATTTATCTGTACATTGGAATGTGTGCTCACCACCAAAGACTAGTCCATATCCATCACATATACTTAACTCCCTTTAACTTCTTCATCCTCCTCCCACTGCCCTTCTCTTATGTTAACCATCAAGCTGTTGCATATGTCTGTAAGTTTGTTTATTTGTTGCTTTCTGTTTTGTACCCCACTTATGAGTGAAATCATATGGTTCTTGTTGTTTTCCATCTGATTTATTTTACTTAGCCTGATACTCTCAAGAATAATCCATATTGTTGCAAATGGCAACATTTCATCATTCTTTATGGCTAGTAGTATTTCATTGTATATATGAACTACTTCTTCCTCATCCAATCATCCATAGAAGGTCACTTACATTGTTTCCATGTCTCAACCATTAATAATAATGCTGCAGTGAACACAGGAGTACATATAACTATATAAAGAGATGTTTTTAATTATTTTTATAGATACCCAGAAGATTATTGCAGGTTCATTTGGTAGCTCTATTTTAAAAATTTTGAGGAACCTCCATACTGTTTTCCTGAGTGGCTGAAACAATTTACATTCCCACAAGCAGAGTTTGAGGGTGTTCTTTTCTCTGCATTCTCTCTAATACTTGTTATTTCTTGTCTTATTGATAATAGCCATTCTAACTGGTGTGAGGTGATATCCCATTGTGGTTTTGATTTACAATTCCCTTATGGCTAGTGAAGTTGAGCATCTTTTCTATATATCTATTGGCCACCTGTATGTCTTCTTAGGAAAAGTGTCTAATTAGTTCTTCTGCCTATTTTTAAATTGGATTGTTTACATTTTTACTGTTGAGTTGTATGTATTCTTTTCCTTGCCTTTGGTGTCAAGTTCACAAAAGACCCTCTGAGACCAAGATCCATAAGCTTAATATCTATGTTTTTCTCTATGTAGTTTATTGCTTTAGGTCTTATATTCAAGTTTTATCAATTTTGAGTTATTTTTATATGTAGTATCATATAGCAGTCTAGTTTCATTCTTTTGCATGTAGCTTTTGAATTTTCTCATCACCATTTATTGAAGAGACGTTCCTTTCTCCATTGCATGTTTTTGGCTTGTCAAGAATTAGTTGCCTGCATATTATTATTTATGCGCTCTCAATTCTGTTCCATTGGTCTGTGTGTCTCTTTTTTTACCTGCCAATACCATAATGTTATGATTAATATAGCTTTGTAGTATAACTTGATGCTAGGAAGTGTGATGCCTTTGTCCTTTTTACTCAGGATTGCATTGGCTATTTGGGTTCCACATAAATTTGAGGATTTTTTGTTCTATTTCTTTGGAAAATGTCATTGAGATTTTTTAAAATATATTTTATTGATTTTTTTACAGAGAGGAAAGGAGAGGGATAGAGAGCCAGAAACATCGATGAGAGAGAAACATTGATTCAGTTGCCTCCTGCACACCCCCCACAGGGGATGTGCCCGCAACCAAGGCACATGCCCTTGACCGGAACCGAACCTGGGACCCTTGAGTCTGCAGGCCGACGCTCTATCCACTGAGCCAAACCACTTAGGGTGTCATTGAGATTTTGATGGGGATTGCATGAAATTTGTATATTGTTTTAGGTAAAAATTAACATTTTAACTATGTTAATTCTTCCAATCTATGAACCCAAAAATATGTTTCCATTTCTTTCTTCTTCAGTTTCTTTCAATAATGTCTTGTTGTTTTCTGTGGATAGGGTTCAGTGGGAGGAGTTGGGTTCACACAAGTGGCTTTGTTTTATTTTACTTGGTGTAGCTGCAGGTTTTACTGGCCACTATGGCCAGAATGCTGCCTCCATCCCTCTGACCCTCTCCAGGCTGCTGAGTGTAGGATATATCCTGACCATTCACGGCCCCTGTGATTTCTGTCTCTGACCTTCCCTTATCTCCAAGATGCCCACTCAGATATCTCAATGAATGGTTCTCTCAGACACTTTTGTGTGCTTGTGTGTTGAGTAGGAAATCTTTTGATGAATTATAACTTTGGGAGAAATCAAGAGGTCTCACTCTGTCATGATGCTAATATAACTCTCCATCCCTATTATTAATTTCCACACTGTAGGTGTGGGATCCTTATTTATAGTTGTAACTAGAGGCCCAGTGCACAAAAATTTGTGCATGGGTGGCGGGGGGGGGGGGGGAAGTGTTTCTCAGCCCAGCCTGCACCCTCTTACAATCCAGGACCCTTCGTTTAGGGTCCCTAGGCCTGACTGGCGATTAGGGCCTATCAGGGCTTTCCTTCCCCTGGCTGCCGGCAGCTGGCCCCACCCCCGCTGCTGCCACTGCTTGCCATCTGTGTGGGGCTGCCCCCCTGTCCTGCCACCAGTTGCCTCCCTCTGCAGGCAACAGGCGTGAGGTGCGATCACTTGGCTGGCCTTGGCCTCCCTCTGTGGGGTGATTGCTGGCCGGCCCCGCACACCCACTGCAGTGCCGCCAGCTGAGTGGCCTGGGCCTTCCTCTGTGGCTGCTGGCCGGGTGGCCTAGGCCTCCCTCTGTGGGGCAATCGTGGAGCCCCCTGACCAATCGCATTGCACCCACCTTGGCTGGCCTGGAACCAGTACGTGTCATAGCATGGTCATCAGAAGGTCGTCCAGATGGTTGTTCTGCTGTTTGGTCGATTTGCATATTATGCTTTTATTATTATAGATTTGGATATGTTCATGAAAGGAGGCAAGCATAGAGTTTACCTACATTGCCATCTTTACAGAAAGGCCCATTATTGTTTTAAAATCATCTTAAGATATATCACACTGTGGGAAGAAATGTTTGTCCATAAAAGTGATTGACATGGGAACAGGAGATGGATATTCAATAACCATTCACAATATAAGACAAAAAATGATTTGTTTCTTTTCAGAAGTTTATTATAAAAATTAATCCATGTCCTGGCTGATGTGGCTCTGATGGTACATCATCCTGTATACTGAATGGTTGTAGGTTCGTTTTCAAGTCAGAGCACACACCTAGGTTGCAAGTTCAGTCACTAGTCAGGATGTGTATGGAGAGCAGCCAATTGATGATCTCTCTTGTATCTCTTTATCTCTCTCTATCTTTCTCTCTCTCAAAATCAATAAGCACGTCCTTGGATATGGATTTAAAAAAGTAATATGTATATCTAGGAAGCATTAAAATACACCACATATAGATTAAGCAAATTTAGAAACCTTTCTGAAAAGCCACACTGTCCCATTATAGTCAGACATCTTTAGATAGAAGAGTTTACTTCTTCTTTCCTCCTTTTTATGAAATTAACCACATGTTAATTTGGTTGAAATCCTAATGTCCTTTGTAACCATATTATTTTTTTTCTTTTGCTGTTTGTCCTTTAATGACTGGTTATCACAGATATGTTAATTATTCCCTCACTTTAGTCTACATGGTAAATATTAGATGTTTTTCTGTACACAATCCATGGTCTTCAAGGTAATTTTATTTGCTGAGTTGATACAATCATTCTACATGCTTTCTTTCATATCCTCCTAAAGGAGCATGCTACTATAAATCACTAAATAACCAGACACCTTTTCACTAAATTTAATAAATCATAATAAAAATGAACAAAAATCAATTTTAGAGCTGCATACACATTGAACAGAAATATGGATCTTCTTTTTCACCAAAAAAAAGGACATCCCAATAATGTAAGACATATTTCAGACTATAAAGATTTGTTTGAAAAAGATGCCTCCTATAGCACTGTTTTCTTATCGTAGAAATAAATATTCAAAAATTTCTCACAAAATGTGAAATAAAAGAAGTATAACACTACAGATAAAAAAACACATCATAGAGATATTGCTAAACTTTTGTGAAAAAATTAATAGATTCTTAAAACCTTTGTGATTTAATTTTCTGCATTTCTGTGATACATTATCTTGATTCACATAATATTTTACTCTTTCTTTCATTTTAGGAAGTAGCTAGAGCATTTTCTATCAAACAGTTAGTTCTGCCTAAGTGTTTCAGATTTGTGTCAATTTATATTTATATTATACAACATATAAAGGTTAAGTTAAATTTATATAGTTATCATTTCTTTTGAAATATTTTGGAAATCTAAATCAGCATGCATTCTAATAGATAGTTTACCTTCAATGTACATTACTGAGAGATATAGAGAAGTAAAGAGAAATAAGGCAAGGTAAAGATAAAGGATACTCTGGTTTGTAAGTAAGGATTTGGACAGCTAGTGGGCAAGTATTAAAGCAAGGTTAAGAAAAATTGCATAAACTTCTGGTTTCAGTGATTACAAAGAAATGAAAAAATAGCATTAGAAAACCTATTAATAAAAAACAATGTTGTGATTATTTAAATAGTATTAGAATTTACCACATGTTATAGAAACAAGATTAATGTATTATTTATTTAAATAAAGCTATAATAATTTTGTACAGTATTTTAAAACATAGATTTCTAATATTTCATGAGTATTTTGGTTGAACAATTGTTTGGGGGCTGATGTACAGTGGCAGGGAAAAATTGATGTCAGCCTTGGACAAATTGTTGTTTAGTAAGGCTTTTATTGATTGTTTGGTTTTAGAAGGTTGTTCACAGGAATGAGTCTACTGCTGACTGACTTGCCTTCAAAATTTTGAGCCTGTTACTGGTTGGCTTTCAGTGTTATTTGTACTGAAGCAATATATATTTTTTTAATTGACCAATTAAATTTAGGGAAGCTGTCTTTGATTGACATATTAAAACATTCTGCTGGTTAATTCTTTGGCTATAAAACACAATAGTGTTTTCCTGGAAATATGGTAATATACAAAATACATTCATAAAAAAACACACAAAAAAACATCTCTGGCAAATAAGAACAGAAATTATTAATGTGATAGAATTTATACATAAAGCAAATTCATATCATACTTTATCAGTAAAATATTTATGTATTTGCCCTGAAACAGGGATAAGACAATAAAAACTGCTTTTGCTCAATATTGCACTTTACGTCCAAGCCAGTGTGATAAATCAATACACATCTATGTGTGGATATATATTCATTCATATGTGTTTAAAGAAGATTCAAGTAATTGGAAGGATGTATACATACCTACATTGGCTCTCTCAATAATATACATAATACAAAGATAATTGCTATTCACAAATTATCTACATAGCCAACTCAAACCCTATCAAAAAGCCTAGGAAGATGTTTTGAAAGAATTAAAAATCTCATGTATAAGTATAAATGTACATATTGTAATGGAAAATGTATATGAAAGTAAATGTGATCTTAAATAAAAATAAGATAAAATTTAATGAATTACAATGGAAACAATAACAATGTATTTCAACTCAGTGATGAATAAGACAGTTTATTATTAGTGTAAGGGTAAAAGAAAAAGTTTATTAGAAATCTTAAGCAGCAGATTTGACCTTCAGATTTATGAATTTCTAGTCAGAGAATAGAAAAAGAGTAAAGAAAAGTGTAGAGACTCAGAGAACTGTGTGACACTATCAAGGCTATACCAATATACATATGGAATCAAACAAAAAGAGAAGAGAATAAAATGTATAGGAAGAGTATTTAAATAAATAATGTCCAAAACTCCCCAAATTTGATTAAAAAATATTAATCTACATAGTTAATAAATTCAAAGTGATCCACCCTAGATATATCGTAGCAGATAATTGAAAGACAGATAATGAGCTCATCCTGAAAACAGGCAGAGAAAATTAATATACAGGGGATCATCAATATAATTAATATAATTAGTTTTCAAAGTAATGGAAGTCAAAGTCAGTGGAATAACATATTCAACATGCTGAAAGAAAGAGAACCACAGGCATGAATACATGGAACAGACTGATGCATGTCAGTGGGGAGGTTGGTGGGGGACTGATGGACAAAGGTAAAGATATTAGCCAAAGAACATATATGTGAAAACCATAGACACAAACCACAGTGTGGTGGAGCCTGGGGGAGGGGAGGGGCTGGGTGCAGTTGGGCAAAGAGGGGGGAAATGGTGGACATTTGTAATAGTGTAAACAATATAATATAAAAGAAAAAGAAATGGGAATTCTATACCTAGGGACACTAATACTTTCAACCATAAAGATAAATTATAAAAAATAAATCCACAATTATCTAAATGGCCATTAAAATACTTTTCCCCCTTTCCAACTACAGATAAAAGGTAGAAATAAAAATAAAGGACAAATACATACATGCAGAGGCAGTCCAAGATAGAGACTTAGAAAGCTTGAACTTCCATTGACACATCAAATCTACAGATACACATGGAACAATTTCCTCTGAAGAAAACCTGAAAACTAGCTGAGCAGTTCCTTCACACACACAAAAAAAAAAAAAAAAAAAAAAAAAAGGTTATATCAAGGCAGGGAGGAGAGGTATAAGTTCGCTGTGAGGAGCAAAGGCCATCTATGTTTGAGACAGGTCAGTGAGCCAGGACAAGGGGAATAGGGAAACTGAGACAGATAGCTAAACAAACTGCAGAGCAATTTACAGCAGATACAAAAAGCCCCTCCCTAGAAATAACATCTAGGCCTCAGCTGTATTCAGCTCCAGACCCAGAAAAGCAGCAAACCAGGTTGGGGACACCAGGACCAGTTGCAAAGACTAACAATACCCTGACCAATCAATGGAGACCAAAGCCCTGGAGAAGCACACCTGGAAAACTGATGAATATTCTGCTAGCCTTGGCTGTGTTTCTCAGTGGTTAGAAATCAGACTGAGCACCAAAGGGTCATGGGTTAGATTCCCAGTAAATGACAGTTACTTGGCTACTGGGTTCTGGGTTCTCTCCCCACCCTTGATCAGGGCACATAAGGGAAGCATATATCTATGTGTCTCTCTCAAATCAATGTTTCTCTCTCCTCCTCCCTCCCTCCCTTCCACACACTTTGAAAAAAGCAATGGGATTAACAACAACAATAAAACACAAAACACAAAAACCTCCCATAAGATTCCTGCCTGAGAGAAAGAGAAAAAGCCTTAGGACAAAAAACTCTGGGGAGCAGCCCCCACCATTCCCTTTGCCCTCTTTTTCCCTGACAGGCATGCATCTCCTAAACTGGGTAAGGGACCCCAGGACACTTGCAACCTGGGAGCAATGGGTAGTGGCAGCTGGTAGCAGGTTAATCACCTGAACCTGACTCCAAGGCTCCCTTTGCTTGACTTCCCAGAGAACTACAACATTCCAGTGTAGACTCTCCTGCTGCTTCTTCTATGCTAAGCTCTTTCTTGTTTTTTTGCCCCAGCTGTAATAAATATCCCCTCATAGTCATTTGGACTCCTGTTGTGAAATTTTTCCTGCACAAAGACAAGAACCCACATATTACTAGCTGGTCCTAGGCAGACCTGCCAATGGCCAAGACCACTTTCCAGTAACATGTTCATATGTAATAGCTTTCAATATCCTATATAATAAAAAGGTGATATGCAAATTGACCCTCATGCCCTCACAAGGTGGCTGCCTATGACCAGGTCGGCAGGGGGGTTAGTGAGGGACGACCAAATGACTGAACAGCAGGCTGTGTGGGTCAACCAGGCCAGCAGGGGGGTTAGTGAGGGACGACCAAAGGACTGAACAGCAGGCTGAGTGGGGCAATCAGGCTGTGGGGGGGTGGGGGGGCACAGTTGGGGGCAACCAGGCTGGCGGGGGGGGGCAGTAAGAGGACAATGAGGAAGGAGGGCCTCACATGTCCCATGTGAGATTTGACCTTTGAGCTCAGGAATTATTATAGTAACCAATTCAAAAGGGACTATTGACCAATCAGAGGGGATATCAGTACATAGGGACTTGCAGCATTTATAAACCATGGAAACAGACTCGGTGGGACTCTTTCCTTCTCCACTTGGGAATCTGTGATGTGGGACTCTTTCCCCCTCCCCATGTGAGAGTCCATTCTGTGGGACTCTTTCTCCGCCCCCACATGGGAGTCTGTACTTGTTCTTCAATAAATTTCCACTTTTGCTATACCATCTTCCCTCTGTGGATTCATTCTTCGACTCCAACAGAGCCTGGGAACCATCCTGCCCAGGGGAACACCGCATGTTCCAGCCCCCAAGTCCTGTATCAAATTGAACTAATCCTTTCCAGATGCTTAAAATGATTCTCTGTTTTAATATTTCTTATATACAATACATGTTTAAAGTACTGTTTAATCTATAAATAAATACTTCTTTGCTTAAATTGAATGAATAACCCCCTAATAGCCTTAAACAAATTTTTCATATTATCCCTGCCTTCAACATGCTATCACCAGCTAACTGCTTTTCCTTCATCCAGATCAACAACAGATTTTCTACCTATTCAATTGCCTGTGATGGTTGTTTTGTGAGCACTTTCACACCCTTAGCAACATTAGAACTCTTGATGGCCTCTTTATGTTTTAAAATTGTACTAATCATGGATTTCACCAGCAACTAAAGCATTCTCTCCTTTGTTTGTTGCCTGAAAGACACCTTTGTCATGCTGAGGTATCAGCATGAAAGAGCTGTCAGATCAAAAATCAAAGTTTTGTTTCACATCCCAGATATTTTTTTTTCTGTGAACAATTTGATCAGGAATTAAATTGTTCAAGATGGGAGATGTTAGAGAAATGAGGTTTAATTGTATTTGCACTGTCCTCCCCCATTTAAAAGAGTATTGTGTGTTTTATGAATTTTTACTTTTTAAGCACTAGAGTAAGTTTGTGTGTGTGTGTGTGTGTGTGTTTCTTTCTTTCCTTTTTTTTTTTTTTTCTGTATGAAGTTATAGAATTGGTTTGATTCTTACCAAGATTGCATTTTTTAATTTTTTGTGGTTGGTTTAGAACAGCCATTATCAAGAGCAAGTTATTTGCACTGTTAACATAAAAAAAAAACACATTCAAACATGTAAAGAATTTGTGTGAGTTTATTTGATCCAAACTGCCAACAATTGCCAGGAAGCAGAATCTCAACAGATTGGGATAATGCTCCTGAGAATGGCGGTTTTTCACCTCTTTTTATGCATTGCATCAAAGGAAGAGACATAAGTGGGTTACATTAAATTCATTGATGATAGATTAGGGAGGCAGGAGAAAGCAAAGCTGGGAAAACTCTGGGATTGGATAACAAGTAAAATGATAGACACATTACTTAGGTGGCTACAGGATAGTTAACAGTCAACAATTAACATGATAACAATAACAATGAAGGAATTTATGGTCTCTGTTCTGGAGCCTTGGGTGTGCCCCAGGAGTCTGGGGGAAAAGGCAAGTTACAAGTTACTCTGACATTTCATAGTTATCTTAGATGCAAAAAAAAGGAATAGGCTCAATTAGGGTAAAAATTGACCCTGTCAGGGAAAATACCGGCCTAGGACATGACTACCCACCATAACTGCTTTTAGTTAAAGTTTTAATTTCAGACCATCCTTGTGGTTACTTTAGGTCTTTGAGTTTGCAAGACTGCCATGCAGGCCTTCCCTGAGCTTGTCAGGTTAGCATGTGGCTCCTTTCGTCCACAGCACTAATGGGGCATATTTGTCTGTAGACAGTCTTGTCAGTTGGAAAACAAACTGTTGTGTTTGAGGTCTGGGGATCATTCTACCTACAACTTTTAGGCAGTCCTTTCCTGCCATTAAGCAGTTTATTCTCACACAAATACAAATAAATCCTAAACCAAAAATGTAAGTGCTTTCCTCTGCAGTTCTTTTGAGCTTAATGTAGGTTTTTTGAGCTTCGTCCTTCATCTCTGGTATTTGTTGTACAAATTCTATTTGATTTTGTTACCAATTGAGGTTACTGGCTGGGACCTCTGCTCTTTTCCTCAATGCAGAAAAAATTTTAAGGTCAACAAATATGAAAGTAAAGCAAAGTGGGGTTTATTGAAGATACATTCCAAACAAGGAGTGGGCCAGTGGAGGGAGAGAGAAAGAGAGAGAGAGAGAGAGAGAGAGAGAGAGAGAGAGAGAGAACATGGCCCCAACTCTTAGGCTTTAAAGAGGGATTTTCTGGGTGGAGCCTTTCATTTGCATTCAGGGATGACTGACAGAAACTATATTTCTTCTGGCATGACCTTACCCATAATGTATGCAGAAAAATTCACGGTGTGTGTGTGTGTGGTGGGGGGGCGAAGGGTCAAAACCTCAAATGCAAATTTTATTATAATTACTTCAGGGCCCTAGTAAGGTCATATTGGCAATGAGGTCATGTCATTTTCCTCTGAGCTGGCTTGAATGTGCCTACTAGCACTCTTCTGGGCCACCCCTAGAGAGGTGGTCTGAAGGCAATGTTGGTCAGACCCCTGTTCAGGACCCAGGGCAGGCCCCACCCCAGCCATTCATGTCTAATTTCCTACCTAAAAATTTGGGCCCTCCAATCAATGAACTGTATTTCTTAAGTTCAGTCAGACCATTGGGCTCTCTTTCCCTGCAGCTGGGAATCTCTCTCCAGGCAGTAAACTAAATAATCAGACCTTGTTTGTTTTGTTTTGCTTTATTCATTGTTTTAAACTGACTAATGGCCAGTCAGAAACATATTTAAGCTATTTTATAGATATTTTCCAAGTTTCTATACACTTAATGAAAGATAAGTTTGTTCTTCATTACTTTATCGTGTTAGAAAACTGTTATTTTAAAGGATACATGTAGTTTTCAATAAAGGGTAAAAAAAAACCCTGCTTGCTATAGGTTCATACAAGAATGAGTAGCACAAAGTTTGATAAAAAACAAAAACATAGATGTTAGGATCGCTGAAAGAAGAATGGACAAGGCCAAAAGGGGTAAAGAATTATGAATTTATTAGGTCGTCTGGAAAACCAGATGGGCTGAGCCCCAAAATGGTGCCAGCACCCAGAGACAGGGAGTCGGATTTTAAAATACTCTAGGCAGGCTTTTTCTGGGCAGAGAATTCTCTGAGTGGGTCCTGAGGGGAAAGATAATGGTCTTAGCAAGTGGAATGTGGTCTTTGAAAGTGAAGTGTGGCCGAAACCGGTTTGGCTCAGTGGATAGAGCGTCGGCCTGCGGACTGAAAGGTCCCAGGTTCAATTCCGGTCAAGGGCATGTACCTTGGTTGCGGGCACATCCCCAGTAGGGGTTGTGCAAGAGGCAGCTGATCGATGTTTCTCTCTCACCGATGTTTCTAACTCTCTATCCCTCTCTCTTCCTCTCTGTAAAAAATCAATAAAATATATTAAAAAAAAAAAAGAAAAGAAAGTGAAGTGTGGTGTAAGAGGAGAATGTCCCTTGTGAAGTGGCCTGAATGTCAGTTCCCAGGGGATGGGGTCCATTTAGTTATTTGATCAGACCTAACAATAGAAACATATATACATAAATAGCAGGCCAAGGCAAGATTTAGTAATTAGCAACTTGCAAATTTAAATATATATAAAGCAGAAAGTGTTCATTCATCTTAATAAAGAACTAATCATAAAAATTGGAATGAAGGATAAGTGCAGATCTAAGAAAAGCCCATCAAAGCCATTTCCTTGGTGGAACCAGCTCTAGACAGCAGGCTCAACCTTTCATATTCTAGTGGAAATGGGTGATCCTTTCCCAAGGCGATTAAATATGTAACTCTTATGTGTAGCAGTTCTTGCTATAATTCTTGGAACTTCAATCAATCATCTGTGTGTTTTGTTGCACATGAAGGTTTTTTATAGCAGATTTAAACTCCCAGATAAGTTAGCTATTATATTTATAGGAATTCATATTTTATATAGCAACAATGTTTCTTTTATATAAAGTTTTACAAATTAGTGTCTTCATAGTATCTGAAATGAATCCATTTTTATACCTAATACAATAAAAATAAAGTCTACAAAGAGTAAGTGGAGAAAGTCATTTAAAGCATCTAGTTCTTGCAACTTAGATTTTAAAGCATGAACATATAGAACACTCAAATGTCTTGTTTTTAGACGTTTAAATGCCTTTTACATCATAAGTTTGTCTCAGAGAATACAGATACTTATACTTTTTTTCTGTTCCTTCATTGATAAAAATTTGTCATGGCATAGAGGTAAATAAAGGAACAAAATGGAACATTGGTAATAATCTGGTCCTTAATAAATCATACTGTATTTCAAGGTATAATAAAAAAGAAGACTGTATATGCCAAAGAGTCACAAATGGATTATGACTTAATAATTTTGTATCTTTCCATTAGCATAATCCTTGTAACATAATGCACTCAATAAATTTTTATTAAACTTAAATGGTTTTCAGTGAACTAAGCTCTAGTAGAGATCTGACTTTGTTTAAGAACAGCCAGGTTCCATGCCTTGAACACTTAACATTTACAGATTATAAACTCAGCAGGACTCTATACCAATCTTTCAGAGCCCTGCTGTACTCCTGGATGAGTCTCTACGTAGATGGGACTAAAACTCACCCCCATCCAATATATGATATTAATCAAACAGTAGGGTTCTTTAGACTCTTTACCCCATTCCTGTTTATAGTCTCTGATTTTCACCCTGACCCAATTTCTACTACGGAAAAGGTCAAAGCTTTGCCAAATTTTTATCATGAAGAGAATTCCTGAAATCTTCAATATTATTTTAATTCTAAAGAGAAATTAATTATTCCTTGAAATTTTTTCATGTTTATTTCTGTTATCCATGTACCATGTCATATTAGTGCATTTATTCTTATAAGATACACAAGTAGTCCCTTCATTCCAGGGATCTCCAAGTAATCTACTTCAGTAAGACATCAGTGTAACACCAACAAACTGTTTCTGGATACTCTGAATTTGTGCTTATTATTATGTAGAACTTAAATAAAGCCAATTATAAAAAATAGGATAAGTAACTTTTTCTGTCCAAAATAGTTTTAACATAGGTACATTGATTTCCTAAAGATCTGTAGCAAAATACATTCATATTTGTGTGTGTAATTGTTTTCACCTAAAAGTACACATTTATAAGGCAACACCTTTTTTGATGATATGACAACAATTTTAGCCATCTGTTATAGGGTCATTATGTTCAAGTGTGATGATGGAATGATTTTTACATGGAACTTAAAAGTCCACTTTAGAAAGTTAATAGTTTGAGAATGTTAGCAAAATAACTTGATTCTATTACAACCTGAGTTTGTTCATCTGTATTAAAGATAATATGTCATATGTTCCTTAAGTAAAAGCCAAATTTAATAAGTAATTTGATATTTCATGTATTAACATCTGTGATAGAATTCTCTTTTTCAAGATACTTTAATATGGATTTGCAATCTTATCTAACAAAAGAGTAATATGCAAATTGACTGTACCTCTGCTACACCCACAAGCCACACCCATCAGCCAATCAGGAGTGAGTATGCAAATTAACCCAACCAAGATGGCTGTGGCCATGGAGAGAGCAGGAGGCTTGAGTTGACCCTGGCAATGGAGGAAGCCAAGTTTCCTCAGCCCTGGCCTACCTTGGCCTCCACTGAAGGCTACAAAGTTTCAATTATAGAAGATAAATAAATACCAACAAAAATGGCTGCAGCCACGGAGCAAGCAGGAGGCTTGGCTCTGCTCAAGGCTACAAAGTTTCAATTATAGAAGATAAATAAATCCCAGATACCAGGGCCTCCGCTTGGGTTTCCGGGGGCCGTGGCTGGCCTGCAAACCACCACAGGCCCCTCACCCAGGCTGCCCCATGGCCCAAGGGAACCCCCACCCTGATCCAGGACACCCTTCAGGGCAAACCAGCCGGCCCCCACCTATGCACCAGGCCTCTATCCTATCTAATCCTATCTAATTAAAGAATAATATGCAAATTGACTGTCACTCCAACATACAAGATTGCTGCTCCCATGTGGTCAAAGATGACTGCCCCCATGTGGACACAAGATGGCCATCACAAGATGGCCAGCAGGGGAGGGCAGTTGGGAGGGACCAGGCCTGCAAGGGAGGGCAGTTGGTTGCAATCAAGCCTGCAGGGGAGGGCAGCTAGGGGTGACCAGGCCGGCAGAGGAGGGAAGTTGGGGGCAAACGGGCCTGCAGGGAAGGGCAGTTGGGGGGACCCAGGCCTGCTGGGGAGAGCAGTTGGTGGGGACCATGCCTGTAGGGGAGGGCAGTTAGGGGTGACCAGGCCTGCTGGGGAGGGCGGTTAGGGGTGACCAGGCCTGCAGGGGAGGGTAGTTAGGGGCAATCAGACTGTCAGAGGAGCGGTTAGGCATCAATCAGGCTGGCAGGGGAGTGGTTAGGGGTGATAAGACTGGCAGGCAGAAGTGGTTAGGGGCAATCAGGAAGGCAGGCAGGCAAGCAGTTGGGAGCCAGCTGTCCTGTATTGTGAGAGGGATGTCCGACTGCCCGTTTAGGCCTGATCCTACTGAATCAGTCCTAAACAGGCATTCGGACATCCCTTGAGGGGTCCCAGATTGGTGAAGGTGCAGGCTGGGCTGAGGGACACACACCCCCATGCACAAATTTTGTGCATTGGGCTTCTAGTTAGGAAATAAATAGCATAGACTAAATTTTCCAAATTTGTGATTATTCAGGACTAGAGGCCTGGTGCATAAAGTATGTGCATGTGGGGAGGGGTCCCCTCACCCCAGCCTGCACCCTCTTCAATCCGGGACCCCTCAGGGGATGTCCGGCAGTCGGACATCCCTCACACAATGCGGGACCACTGGCTCCTAACTGCTCACCTACCTGCCTGCCTGATCACCCCTTATTGCCCCCCCGCCAGCCTAGTCACCCCTCACTGCCTCTCTCTGCCGGCCTGGTTGCCGCTCACTGCTCCCCCCCGCCATGCTGACCTGGTCACCTCCAATTGCAAACACCCCTCCTCCCCCCAGCAGGCCTGGTCGCCCCACACAACCTGCTGCTTGGTCGTTTGGTCATCCTTCACTAACTGCCCTGTAGGCCTAGTCACCCCACACAGCCTTTTTGGTTGTCTGTTCGGTTTCGACGGTCACTTAGGCTTTTATATATAGAGATAATAGCAGAAAAATTTTAAGGTAAAAAAGTCTTATAGCAGTCAAGATAAAAATTTGAGAAGTAAAATTAAGTATGTTCTGCAAATTGCATTGAAAACCTACATCCAGTTCTATAAGATAGCAAAATATGTCATGATAGATGACTAAGATTGTATGAGCTAGGTTAATACTAGCTATAATGTGAAATAACCATAGAATATGAATGGTCTACTTGCTGCCATTTTATGTTGGGTCTAAACCAATAAAGGAATTTTAATAAAGCAATTAATATTTACTAAACAACTAAAGTGATAAGCAGGTTAGAATTATAAATTTATAAGTATATATTATATATACAATATATATATTGTATCAGAGAAATAGAAATATCTTGAATCAATAAAAAGAGTTGTATAGTAAATTATTCTAGATCATTTTCTATATATTTGAATAAAGCAAATTAAATTTACATAATCAATCCATACATGAAACATCTTACTGCCAAGTAGCAAAGAAGACTTACTTGTTCAAAAATAATTATATAACTAAAAATAAATATGCATTAATTTTAAATTTATGAACTAAGGACTACCTAAAGTTATAAAACAATTCAACATTTCCAAAAAAAGCAATGGCTTTTTACATTGTTAAGTATAAAAGAATAAATCTAAACATAAAATGAATAAAAATAAATGTGACAGTTCTGCAGAAAATACATTAAGGGTCTAATTTTTAATGGTATTCTAATCAACCATACTTGAGACTCACATAAGAATGAACTAAGACACAGATTGTTCCTTCCAGTCATGATAACATAACTGGCCCTGCAATAGTAAACAAATGAAACATAAGACAAAATATTTGAGACAAAGGTGTTTAAATATTTAACATCAAACAGCTTTAGGTTGTGTTAATTGAAAAAAGAAAAATAACGATGGGGCTCCCTATGATTGACCTGCCTTTCTTTTTGAAGGCAGTTTCTAGACTACTTTGCAGGAAGGGTGACTACAAAAAACACACATCAATCTCACTGAGTTGAGAAAATAGAAAATATAATTTTTAAAAAAAGGCACAGGGGCTAGGAATTGTGATAAGAATAACAGAAAAAAGGGAAGCTCCAAAATATCAAACAGGCATTGGGATATGAATCCCTTTGATCATTCACGCAGGCCTCGTGAGAAACTTGAAGTGCCAGGCAAAGAATGACAGTATTGAGGTAGCTGAAAAATTTCCAGAGCTCACAGATGTCACAGACACTTGAGTTCCAATCAGCCAGATGGAAAAATACATATTAAACAACCATGGTATTCAGTGGAGATATCATAAGGGTCACACCTCAGATTTATATCTATGCTAGTCCTAAAGTAAACCATACTATTAATCTTCTCTAACAAATTATAAAATAAACCTCAAAACCAAAAACTGGTGTATAAGTAAATATAGTCCTTGCTAGGAGGAAAAATACTTCAAATTGATGATATAACAACATATATCTAATATATTAGTTTACTAATATATTATTACAATGTCCATTACTCATTCAAAATTATTAAGCATTTAAGAAAGCAGGAAAAATTAAACCATAATTTGGAGAATATCAGCCCATAGAGAAAGAACCAGAAATAACAGAGAGGACAGAGTTAGCAGACAACTTCTAAAAACATATTATAAATAAACTTAACTGAAAAAAAAACAACACCAATATGAGTTATAAAAAATATAATTTATAAAAAATGCTAATGGCTTATTTATATCAGATTAAATGTTGTTGAAGAAAATTCAGTAACTTGGAGGTATAACAAAACTATTTAAACTAAAACACAGAGGAGAAAAAAACACAAGAAAATAAATAGTATTTCAATGATATAAGATGATACTATGTTGCATTAGTCAGATTTCTCCAAAGAAGCAAAACCAGTAGAAAAATGTATTATAAAAAAATCGACTCATGGAACCTAAGAAGTCCCATGAACTGCCTTTTGCCAGCTGAAAGCCCAGAAAAGTTAGTGGTATGATTGAGTCTGAAAGCTTTGGAATTAGGAAGCCAATTGTGGAAATCCTAGTATAAGGGCAAGAAAAATGAGATGGAATGTCCTAGCTCCAACAGTGATGTTGGAAAAAAGGAGTCAATTCCTCCTTCTGTCTTTTTTTCAATTCAGGCCCCCCAGTGAATTGAATTATGTCTACCCATCTTGGTGAAAGCAATTTACTTTAATTCACTGATTCACATGCCAATCTCATCCAGAAAAACCCTCAGAGACACAAGGAGAAGGAATAATGTTTAATTTGGGCATCCATGGGCTGTTAAGTTGACATATAAAATTAAGCATCACATATGTAATCACATGTGCACATAATTAGAATCCTAGAAATGGAGGAAATGACAGATATTTGAAAAAAAATGACAAAAATTATACAAAATTGAAAATTATAAAACTATAAGTCCAGGAAATTCAAAGGAGCCTATAATACAAATACAGACACAGGCACAGACACACACACATGCACATGTGCAAACACACATTCCAACATACACTTCTAAATTAAATTACTAGAAGACAATGACCAAAGTCATCTTGACTGAAATGTGCTAGCCAGAAAACAACAGGGCAACCCATTTAAATTTTTAAAAAACACATTAAAACATTGTCAAATTAGATTTTATATATTAAAGCTATATCAGTATTTATAATTTTTAAATTAATTTAGGATTATTCTGAAGAAGATTGTGTAAGTCAACGTGTACACAGTAATCAGAGTGGCCACTAAGAAAAGAACTAAAAAATAATAAGAAAAACACCAGAGGAATTGAGTTGGTACACCAAAAATAATCTATTTAACATAAAGTAACTCACAGAAGCGGAACAAAAGAGCATTAGTCATATAGAGAATTAAAATAAATTGCCAATAATTAATTCTACAGTATTAGTAGTTACAATTATTAAGAATCGATAAACATTCCAAGAAAGAGGCAGAGATTGTCAGGCAGCATAATATCTATCTATATAAAAGCCTAAGTGACCATCACAATCAAACAGATGACTAAACAGGCTGAATGGGGTGACCAGGATGGCAGGGGGGTTAGTGAGGGACAACCAAATGACTGAGCAGCAGGCTGCATGGGGCAACCAGGCTGTCAGGGGGGACAGTTGGGGGCAACCAGGGGGGGGGCAGTTGAGGGAGATCAGGCCGGCAGGCAGAATCAGTTAGGGGCAATCAGGCAGGCAGGCAGGTGAGCGGTTAGAAGCGAGCAGTCCAGGATTGTGAGAGGGATTGGGCCTAAACCGGCAGCCAGACATCCCCCAAGGGGTCCTGTATTGGAGAAGGTGCAGGCTGGGCTGAGGGGAACCCCTGCCCCGTGTGCAAATTTTGTTCACTGGGCCTCTAGTAATAACAATAACAACAATAATAATTCCACTATATATGATGTCTAAAATTGACATGATTTAGATTTAAAATAAAAAATAGGTTGAAAGAAAGGTGATGGAAAAAGACAAGCCATGCAAAACAGTAGCAAAGAAGGCTGAAAATGCTATCTTAGTATTAGATGTTAAGACAAAATATATTATTTTACAACACATAGATATTTTATAATGGTCAATGGGTCAATACCTAAGGGAAAATGGATAATTGAACAATAATATTTAGAAACTTCAGTACTTCACTTTCAATAGTGAAAACAACATTTTGTCAGAAAATAAAAGGATACAGGATACTTGCTCAACACAATTTATGAAATGAACCCAGCTAATATCAATGGAACACTCCTGAAAACAAGAACAGAATAAGCATATTTTAAATGCATCTGGAACATTCTCCCAGATAAAACACATGGTTTGCCATAAAACAAGTTTTAGTAAATTATAATCATACAAAATAAATTTTCTGATCAACATAGAGTCAAATTGGAATACCATAGTATTAGGAAATTAAGGAAATGCACACACATTTGTGTGTGTTTTTGTGTGTGGTGTGGGGGGGGTGAGTAACACTTCTAAGTAACCCATGGGTCAAGAAAAAAAATCACAAAGGAGAAATATAGAAATATTTAAAAGCCAAAGAAAAATGAAAACATTACAATACCAGGATTTGTGGAATGCAGCTTAAACAGTGCTGAGAATAAAACTAATTTTCAACACCTCTTTAAAAAAGAGGAAAGATCTAAACTTAAAAATCAAATATTCCAATTTAGAAAGCTAGCAGGAAAAACAAATTGCGCCCAAAGGATACATAAGCAAACAATATTAAGATTATAAAGAAATCAATGAAATAAAAATAAATGGAAAAATAAGTGAAACCAAATGTTGATTCTTTGGAAAATATTGATACACCTATGATTAGACTTAAAAAGAAAACAAAGAGAGACAATAAAATTAACAAAATAAAAAGTAAAAAAGGACACTGTAACAGAAACTAAGTGGTTTATAAGGGAATACAATGAACAACTAAATTCTAACAAATTAAAAAATTTGAATCTAATTAATAGTGTTCCTAGATACAAATGATTACAACTGACTTGATAGTAAATACATAAATAATAGACCCATTACACATTTTAAAATGCACTCGTAATTAGAAAATTTTTTACAAAGAAAAATCTAGGCACAGATAAGTTTACACATGAATTAAGGGCATAATTCACAAATAGTGTGTGTATGGTTCCAGTCCAGCATAATAAATTGATTATTGCAATAAAGTGAGTCATAATCTCTTTGCTGGTTGTTGGTATTGCTTTGATATTCCTCAGGATTATAGATGCAGAAATTTTTAACAAGGTAGTATCAAATCAAATTCAGCAACCTGTAAAGCTTGAGCAAATATGATTTATCATAGGAATACTAGGTTGGTATAGATACAAAAATTAATTAATGTAAAACATAATAAAATAAGAGACAAGAAACTTCCTCTAATCATTAATCAGCTGCCTCCTGCATGTTCTAAACAGGGGATCGAAACCTCCCACTGCCCTTCCCCCTGGCTGGCAGGCCCCAATCCGCAGCAAGGGAAAGAGGGGGCATGGCAGGGAGGCATGGATCCTGATTGGCACTGACCGCCGGCCAAGCCTAGGAACCCTCCCCGTGCAAGAATTTTGTCCACCAGGCCTCTAGTCCTATCAAATAAAGAGGGACTATGCTAATTGACCATCACTTTGTCACAAAGATGGCTGCACCCACAGTTGAGGCCAAGTTCCCATAAGGAGTCTTAATGAGCCATCAGCAGGGACCTGAGGCTACGCCTTCTCCCATCCCTGTGGGGCTTGACAGAGGACCTCAGGCCACGCCCCCTGTCCTGGTGTCAGGCTGGGGGACCTCAGGCCGCACCCCCCGCCCCAGTGCCAGGCCAGGGGACCTGAGGCTATGCCCTCCGCCCGGCGGGGCTTGACAGGGGACCTCAAGGTGCGCTTCCCATCCTGATGCTGGGCTAGGGGACCTGAGGCTGCTCCCCTTGCCCCAGCGCCAGGCCAGGGGACCTCAGGCTGCCCCCCCCCCCCCACCCAGCACGGCTTGACAGGGGACCTCAAGGTGCACCCCCAGTGCTGGGTCGGGGGAACTCAGGCTGTGCCCCTGCCCAGCAGGGCTTGACAGGGGACCTGAGGCTGCGCCCCCCACCCAGTGGGGCTTGACAGAGGATCTCAGGCTGTGTCCCCCCCTGGTAGGGTTTGACGGAGGACCTCAAGGCACGCCCCCCGCCCCGATCTGGGCTGGGCGACCTCAGGCCATGCCCCTGTCCTGGCACTGGGCCAGGGGGTCTGAGGCTACGCTCCCTGCCTGGCAGGGCTTGACAAGGGTGGGACTGGCAGGGTCTGGATCTAGCCCAATGCAAGGGGGTGGGGGTGGCTGGGTCTGGGTCTCAAGCGATTTTGAGGTGCATGTGTGTGGGCAGGAACTTGACTCTGGGTCCCGTGGTGAGTCCCAGACTCTGAAAGGAAGAAGGTTTTCATATACATTTTACTAATTTTCTTTAATTTCTTACACCTCTATTATAGAGAAAGGGCAAATAGCAATATTAAATTATTTCCTCTAATTAATCCCCTTTTAATGTGCACGAGTTTCATGCAAAGGGCCACTAGTATATATATATGTATATGTGTATATATATATATATATATATATATATATATATATATATAAAGTTAAAAACTTGTGTCTACAGAACAACCTGCACACACATATCTATAGCAGCTATATTTATAATTTCTAAACGTTTGAAGAACCAAGATGTCCTTCAGTAGGTAAATTAATAAATTATGGTACATCCAAATAGGAATATTTATTATTCAGCACTAAAACAAAATGAGCTATTGCCTGCCAGTTGTGGCTCAGTGGTTGAGCATTGACCTATGAACCAGGAGGTCATGGTTTGATTCCCTGTCAGGGGACATGCCCAGGTTGGGGGTTTGATCCCCAATAGGGGGTGTGCAGGAGGAAGCCAATCAATAATTCTCTCTCATCATTGATGTTTCTATCTCTCTCTCCCTCTCCCTTCCTCTCTGAAATCAATAAAACTATATTTAAAAGAAAAAGAAAAAAAAGAAATGAGCTATTAAGCCATAAAATGACTTACAGGAAACTTAAATGCATATTACTAAATGAAGGAAGCCAATCTGAAAGGACTATATACTATATAATTACAACTGATGACAGTCTAGAAAAGGCAAAATTATGGAGACAGTAAAAAGATCAGTGTTTGCTAGGGATTAGTGAGGGAGGAATGAAGATATGAAGCCAAAGGATTCGGGGGCAGTGAAACAACCTATAGTGGTGAATACATGTAATTACACATTTGTCTAAGCCCATAGAATGTACAACATCAAGAGTAAACTATAATGTAAACTGTGGATTCTAGGTAATGATGTTCAACAGTTGTACAACATTCTGGTGAAGAACGTTGATATTGGAGGAGGAGGCTATGTATTCGTGTTGGTTGGATTGGAAAGATAACTGAAAATCTCTATACTTTTCCCTCAGTTTTGCTGTGAATTTAAAAATCTATAATAATAAAAGCACAATATGTTAATTAGACCAGACAGCTGAACGACCTTCTGGATGTCATTCCAGACATCCTTCTGGATGAAGCTGCAGTAGCGGAGGCTGAGGCAGAGGTTGTTAGGGGCGATCAGGCAGGCAGGCAGAGTGGTTAGAGGAGATCAGGCAGGCAGGCTACCAGTTAGGGGCAATCAGGAAGGCAGGCAGAGTGATTAGGGGTGATCAGGAAGACAGGCAGGCATGCAGTTAGGAGCCAGCAGCCCCAGATTGCAAGAGGGATGTCCAACTGCCAGTTTAGGCCTGATCCTGCAGGATCTCTGAGGGATGGGGCCTAAACAGGCAGTCGGATATTCCCTGAGGGGTCCTGGATTGTGAGAGGATACAGGCCGTGCTGAGGGACCCCTGCCCCCCGTGCACGAATTTTTTGCACCAGGCTTCTAGTATTCTAATAAAATGCTCTCAATAAGCTGGGAATTCAATAGATCTTCCTTAATCTCACGATAGATAGATATGAAGATACTACAGGTAACATTATATTTAAAGGTAAAGACTGAATGCTTGTCCTGAAAATAAGGAACAATTCAAGGATGTCTGCTTTTGTTACTTTTCTTTAATATTGTACAGGAGGTTATTGCCAGTGAAATCAATGGGAGGAGTGGGGAGTGAAGAAAAAAAGTCAAAAAAATAAAACATAAGAAAAGCAAGGGGAGCATTTAAAGGTATCCACATTGGGAAGAAAGAAGTAAAAATGTCATTATTTATTTATTTATTTTTAATTTTTTAAAAATATATTTTATTGATTTTTTACAGAGAGGAAGAGAGAGGGATAGAGAGCTAGAAACATCGATGAGAGAGAAACATTGATCAGCTGCCTCTTGCACACCCCCTACTGGGGATGTGCCCGCAACCAAGGTACATGCCCTTGACCGGAATCAAACCCGAGACCCTTGAGTCCACAGGCCGACACTCTATCCACTGAGCCAAACCGGTTTCGGCAAAAATGTCATTATTTATAGACAACTTGGTGCTGCTGAAGCAAATCCTTATAAAGTCCACGCTAGAACTACTAAGGAAATTTAGAATGTTACCTTATACAAGATCAATATACAGAATTTATATATTATCTAGCAATAAAAATCTGAAAATAAACTTAAAAATCAATTTCAGCCTTAGAGCATCAAAAACAATAAAATACTTAGAAATAAATTTCACAAAAGCACCTAGTATACTGAAAACTACAAAATATTAGTGAAATAACTTAAAAATCTTAACAAATGGAGAAATATTTCATGTTCATGGATCAGAAAACTCAATCTTGCTAAAATGGTAATTCTCCCCAAATTGAGATATATGTTCAATGAAATCTATCAAAATCTCAGCAGGATATGTTTTAGACCAATTCGAAGGCTTACACTTTTTTATTTCAAAACTTACTTTAAAGTATAAATCTACAATAATCAACACTATGTGGTACTGGTTTAAGCATAGGCATATTGAGGAGACAGAAGGAAGCTAGGTGGTCAGGGACTGGACCATGTGGGGAGGAAGTAGAACCTGGGAAACCAGCTGGTGGGAGTTGCTAAGGCAACTCAGCTGGGCTGGGAAGGGGGAGAAGAAGAGAGGTGGAAGGGGAAGGGGGCTGCAGGGCACACAGGAGTTCTGAGCTTTACAATGTATGGTTGTTGCTAACACAGGCAGCTTGCAGATAACCAATCCCAATGATGTTACTAGGGCAGAATTCTTTGAAAGGACCAATCAGGAGCTAACAAACAAGTATCTGGCCCTAGACAAAGAAACACTCTTCTCTCTCTGGTGCACTGGGTTCCTGGCTGCTCTGTGGCAGATTTGCTCTCCTGTGTCCATGTGGCTTATGGCCATGTAGACTCCACACATGGACTAATGGACTTCAATTAGCTTGGATGCTGACTGAACTACACTGGCTGCAACATGGAACTGAAGCTCTGGACACTGGCTATTTTAGGCTCTTATGAAACTAGCTGCATTTTTTTCCAGGACTGGCTTAAGGGACATGAGATTTTGGAACCTGAGACAAAAAACGCTTAACCGGTAACTCGCTTTGCGCCCCCTTCCTACTGCCCCCTGCGGGAGGGAGTCTGTCTATCTCTCAATAAACTTTGTTTCCACGAACCATCCTTGTCTACAAATCCATTCTTCAATTTTGTGAGACAACAAACTCGGAACCAACCACCACATTTTAGTTTCAATATTGGTATATGAAACAGAATTAATATTCCAGAAATATATCTTCATAACATAATCAACTGATCTTTTTTTACAAAGGTACCAAGAAAATTAGTGGGAAAATGGTAGGCTTTTAAGCAAGTACCTGTAATAATTCTATATCTACACACACAAATAATTTAAACATCTTATACCATTCATAAAAATAA